>NC_080581.1:62336930-62579430 GCF_029962835.1 Magnolia sinica
AGGGCGCAGAGCAGACTGCCAGAGATGCCCGTCTTACACGGCTTGAAGAAGGGCAAGCTGCTTTACGCCTGGATATGGTTGATCTTCGAGGCTTTGTTAAGCATAAGCTTAGGAAGATGTCTCAGACTCTGAAGTCTATCCTGTGTTGCTTGCAGGATAAGGGTGCTTCGCTTCCATCTCCTGATTCCGACGAGTAGCATCGTCGTGGCCGTCTTTTGCTTTGTTTGTGTTTTCTTTGTGTGTAGCCGTTGTTGGCTTGTAGTTGGAGTGTTGTAGTGTTGTAGTTGTGGTAGTTGTTTGTGGTTGTTGTAGTTGCTGTGGTTGTTTGAAGTTGTAGATGTTGTTGTTTTCATGCTTTCCTAGTCGTGATTCATGTATTGCTGCACTACTTGTATTGCGACGATTTTGATTAATGGAATGCATGTTGTTTGTCCTTGGAGTTGTGTTGTGCTGTGTTGTTGTGTGGATGGATTATGTGACTTAGAATCTGACAGGTTGCATCCTTTGATTTAATGTAGGGATGTCTCCTAAGGGTTCGAAGACTTCGACCCGTCTCTCTCTGATTGAGTCGCTTGCTGGGGTTCCTCCCTTGAGTGATAGTCAGTCGGATCCGCAGGCGGGTCCATCTCGTGCCGATGTTGCGTCGACACCTATGGCTCCTCCTGTCACACCCTCGGTTCCTGGGCCGAGCCGTGCACCTTCATCTACTCCACCTGTTGATAGGTTTGAGCAGATGATGCTGTTGATGCAGCAGCAGCAGATTCAGCAGCAGCAGCAGCAGCAGCAGATTCAGCAGCAGCAGCAGCAGCAGATTCAGCAGCAGCAGCAGCAGTTCCTCTCTTCCATGGCTGGCATCTTTGCTCAGTCTGTGGGGGCGACTCCACCTGTTTCACCTATGCCTCCATCTGCCAGTGCCAGTACCAGCGGCACATTCGAGCGATTCCAGCGCTTGCGATCTCCTACTTTTGCGGGTTCTCATAGACCCGAGGAGGCCGAGTATTGGATTGACCGCATCTCTAAGATGCTGAGGCCGTTGCACTGCTCTGAGGTGGAGCAGGTTGAGCTTGCCACCTTCATGTTTGAGAAGGAGGCCAGTTTGTGGTGGGACAGTGTACTTCGCACTATCGAGGAGGACTTTGTTTGGTCGTGGCAGGCGTTTGAGGCGCGCTTCCACGAGAAGTATTTCCCGGTGATGTACCGACATGAGAAGGAGAGTGAGTTCCTTCGCCTCCGCCAGGGAGGGTTGTCGGTTACGGAGTATGAGAACCGGTTTACTGAGTTGAGGCGGTATGTTCCTTTGATCCTGGGTGATCAGCCGATGAGGATGCGGCGTTTCTCTGAGGGACTGAGACCTGAGATCCGATCGAAGATTTGCTGTGCTAGCATTTCTTCGTATGCGGAGCTGGTGAGCATGTCCTTGCGAGCAGAGCAGGACGGAGATAGAGCGTCCCGCATGCGAGCACAGATGGTTCCTAGGCCGTGACCGGACTTTCAGGGTGCACCTTTCCTCGACAAGAGGCCGCGAGTTGATTCTCCTCCGAGGCGTTCAGTACCGCCCTCTCAGCAGATGAGAGCTGATCTTAGATGTTCTTATTGTGGGAAGGTGGGGCACTTGGACCGTTTCTGCTTCTCCCGTATACGAGCAGGTGGTTTTACTCCACCGCAGAGGGTTAGCCATCCGATGCCTCAGGTTATTTCTCCTCCTCCTCTTCGATCAGCGCCAGCTCATCCATCCTTCAGACCTGCAGTTCCTGGTTTCAGCCACCTCAGCGGCCCATGGTTCCTCCGCCGAATCGTCAGCAGCAGGATCATGTTCATGCGCTTTCAGCTGAAGCACCTATGTCTGACTTGGTGCCGAGGTCCTTTGAAGTGACAGCGCATATTGAAGGTATTCCTGTTTTTGTGTTAGTGGATACAGGGTCCACTACTTCTCTTATTTCTTAAGCGGCAGTTAGGCGTTTGGGTTTGAGATCTGTTCCTATGCAAGGAGTGACGCTTACTACCGCTACGGGGATGTCCTCTACTTTGGGCAAACGTTGTATGGATTGTTTGGTCGATCTGGGAAGTGGATCGATCCGTGTTGATTTGCTAGTCGCACCGCTTTATCACTACGATGTTATTATGGGTATGGATTGGCTCACGAGGATGCGAGCTGAGATTGATTGTGAAGCTAGATCAGTGACGATCCATGGACCTGAGGGCGAGACTGTTACTTTCCCAGTTCAGGTTAGTTACCCTCTTCATATTGATTTTTATTCTTTTTTGTTAGAGAGTTCGGCCGAATCGGCGTTGGTTAGTACGCTGGTAGTTCAGGAGTTTGAAGATGTGTTTGAGTCGATTCCTGGATTACCTCCTCAGCGTGAGATTGATTTTGCTATCGATCTTATGCCTGGTGCAGCGCCCATTTCTTTACCCACCTATCGTATGCCTCCGAGTGAAATGGAGGAGTTGAGGAAGCAGATAGATGGTTTGCTGGAATTGGGTTTTATTCGGCCCAGTGTGTCTCCTTAGGGAGCACCTGTTTTGTTTGTGAAGAAGAAGGATGGTTCCTTGCGATTGTGTATTGATTATCGCAGGTTGAATTTGGTAACTGTGAAGAATAAGTACCCTTTGCCCAGGATTAATGATCTGTTTGATCAGTTGAAGGGGGCACGGTACTTTTCGAAGGTTGATCTGCAGTCAGGGTATCATCAGTTGCGCGTCAAGGATGGGGACGTGCAGAAGACCGCTTTTAGGACCAGCTTCGGTCATTATGAGTTCCTTGTGATGTCGTTCGGTCTGACGAACGCACCGGCCGTGTTCATGGATATGATGAACAGGGTGTTTCGGCCATTCCTGTTTCGATTCGTCATTGTCTTCATCGATGACATTTTGATTTATTCAGCAAGCCGGACAGAGCACGAGGAGCACTTAAGAGAAGTTTTGGATACTCTTAAGGAGCATCAGCTTTTCGCACAGTTCAAGAAGTGTGATTTCTGGAGAGAGGAAGTCAAGTTCCTGGGACATGTGGTGTCCAAGGAAGGAATAGCCTTCGACCTTGCCAAGGTAGCTGCAGTCTGGTTCAGTTACTGAGGTGAGGAGTTTTGCTGGGTCTTACAGGCTATTATCGACGCTTTATTCAGGATTTCTCGAAGATTGCCAGACCGTTGTCGCAGCTGACACAGAAGGATTTGAAGTTTGCTTGGAGTGAGCAGGCGGAGTTAGCTTTTCAGGAGCTGAAGGACAAGTTGACGTCCGCCCCTGTGCTAGTATTGCCAGAGCAAGGGGTTAAGTATATTATATATACTGACGCCTCTCGTGTTGGCCTGGGTTGTGTCCTTATGCAGAAGGACAGGGTGATTGCTTATGCTTCGCGTCAGTTGAGGAAACACGAAGAGAATTACCCTACACACGACCTGGAATTAGCAGCTGTCATCTTCGCATTAAAGCTTTGGAGACATTACCTCTATGGTGAGGAGTTCAAGCTCTTTTGCGACCTCAAGAGCCTTAAGTATATCTTCACGCAGCGTGATTTGAATATGAGGCAGCACAGATGGATGAAAACATTGAAGGACTTCAAGTTCGATGTTTCTTACCATCCTGGTAAGGCGAACCTTGTGGCAGATGCATTGAGTCGCAAGAAGGCTATTGAGTTTGCGGCTCCACTGATGATAGCAGAGTGGGATATGTTGGAGTTCGTGCGCGATTTTGAGCAGAAGCTTACGGTGGTTGAGCCGTATGAGGTTATCGCACACATTCGTGTACAGCCCGTTATCGACGAGAGGATCGTTGCAGCTCAGGCAGATGATGAGCTTTTGGTGAAGATGAGGCAGCGGGTTGGTACAGATGAGAACTCCGACTAGAGTGTTAGTTCTGATGGGGGCCTACGTTTTCGTGGCCGGTTATGTGTTCCTGACATCCCTGACTTGAGACGTGAGGTTCTCGAGTTAGCCCATAGTTCTAAGCTTACGATGCATCCAGGTAGCACGAAGATGTATCAGGATATGAAGAGGTCTTATTGGTGGGACAATATGAAGGTCCAGATTGCTGAATTTGTTTCTCGTTGTCTCACGTGCCAGCAGGTCAAGGCAGAGCATCGCCGACCTCCTGGGTTGTTGCAGCCCATGCCCATAGCTGAATGGAAGTGGGATTTCATCTCTATGGATTTTATTTCTGGGTTGCCGAGGACGAGAAAGGGATTTGACTCTATTTGGGTGATCGTCGATCGATTAACGAAGTCGGCGCATTTCTTACCGATCAGAGTCACTTACTTTGCAGACGAGTTGGCTAGGTTGTATATCAAGGAGATAGTGCGTCTGCATGGAGTTCCCCCGGAGATTGTGTCTGATAGAGACACGCGTTTTACATCTATCTTCTGGACTCGTATCCAGGAAGCAATGGGTGTGAAACTGAAGTTCAGCACCGCGTTTCATCCGCAAACAGATGGGCAGACGGAGCGCGTGAATCAAGTCCTGGAAGATATATTGCGAGCTTGTGTTTTGGATTTCAAGGACAGTTGGGATGATTGTCTTCAGTATGCAGAGTTCGCGTATAATAATAGTTTCCAGGCGAGTATCGGTATGGCTCCCTATGAGGCGTTGTATGGTCGCCCGTGCAGAGCACCACATTGTTGGGCAGAAATTGGAGAGCCTATTTTGCTTGGCCCAGAGTTGATGCAGGTGACTTCAGAGAAGGTTGACATCATTCGACATCGACTTTTGACAGCGCAGAGTAGGCAGAAGAGTTATGCTGATACGAGGCGTCGACCGCTTGAGTTTGTAGTGGGGGACCATGTTTTTCTGAAGGTCTCTCCTATGAAGGGAATTTTGCGGTTCGGTAAGAAGGGGAAGTTGACGCCGAGATTCATTAGTCCATTTCAAGTTCTGGATCGAGTGGGAGCGGTAGCATACCGCCTTGCTTTGCCCACACCTCTTGCGGGCGTGCATAACGTATTTCATGTTTCTATGCTGAAGAAGTACGTTCCTGATCCTTCGCATATTATCAGTTGAGAGCAAGTGCAGTTGAGTGAGGATGCCACTTATGTACTGCGACCGACGCATATTCTCGACAGGAAGGAGTAGGTATTGCGTAGCAAGGTTATCCCTCTTGTGAAGGTGCTATGGACGCATCATGGTGTGGAAGAGGCTACTTGGGAGTCTGAAGCTGAGGTCAGGAAGACCTACCCTCTGATCCTTGAGGCTTATATGAAGGTATGAATTTCGAGGACGAAATTTTCTTTAAGGGGGGTAGATTGTAACGACCTTGGAATTTTCTGTGCTAATCTTTCCTTAAGTAGTTGTTTTGGGGTAATTAACGCTTTACTTGATTGCTTGTGAAATTCGCATCAATCACTTTAAATTGTATCTGCATGGCTCTAAACGTGTAGATTAGTGAGCGCTACGTTACTCTGAAATCTGGGATCCATCGCTAAATCCAGTTGTTTTAGGGAATTTTTGGAAGATCTGGATCGGACCTGGACCGCGCGTCAAAAATTTGATGGCGATGATCTTAGGCTGTTGCGGTCACCGAGTTGGGCTTGACCATCACCTCGAAAATCAAGTCCATGTGATATTCTGGGTCGATTTGTTTGAGCTCGGAGTGAAGAGTGTGAGAACGGTTGGAATTTATTAAGCTTTTTATGAAATCTGAGTCGTGTCGCTTGCGCGACGATTTTAAGCTATCTGACTGTTGGATTCTGACCCAATTTCACCCTCTGATCAGGATAGTTGGCCCAGGCACATCCTAGTGCTTGTGGACCTGATCGAGATTCCGTGACCGTTGAATTGAGTGTGGTCCGCCACGGCTGATCTGAAGAGCCGGTCGGTATGAAAACTCAGCTTGACCTAGATCCATGGTCAATGAGCTTAAGTCCGACCTTTCGTGGTTATAGGCCCACCAGAAGTGCTTCGTTGGATCGAGAAAGGCTTGCTTTGTTAGAACCTAAGTATACCTTGACCCTGGGGTTATTTTTGTCAAATATAGGCCTATTTATAGTCCTTAAACCCTAGCTCTCTTTTCCATACGATTTTTCTCTAACCCTAGCTTGGAAAGAGAGTGGAAAACAGAGAGAAAGTAGGAGAGATAAGTTGGTGAATTATCTTGGTTTCTTCCTTGTTCTTCTTCATCTTTGAACCTTCACTTTGAATCGTTCTTCTGACGGTTCTGAGTTCTTTTGGGGTAAGTTAACCTAACCCTAACCTGTGTTAGAGCTTAGATTAGTTTTGGAGTTGTTGTATCTCATTTCTATCCTTGTTTTAGGGTATTCTAGCGCCGTTGACGAAGACAACTCGTCTAAATCAGTTCGGTGGATCTTTTGTCACTTAAGGTGCGGACTTTAAGTGTATAGGTTATGGTTTTCAAGGCTTTCAATCCCAGTTAGTGATTTATTCTTGTTATGGATGAGATTTCACATGCCAAACGTTGTGTTTACATTGCTTTCCTGATATGCATATGCTATGTTGAGATTTATGTATTCTGTGTATTTATAAAGTACCGTATACGTATAAAATATGCACTTATGTTTGCCATGATTATTTGTCATGTATGTATGCTAGATGCATGTATGACAACTCCTTGGTAAAAGGAATTGTCTAAATGCATGTTCTTCAACATACGTCATGTATGTTGTTCCATGTATGCTAAGTGTTTGTAGAAATGCATGAATGATCTAAAGTGTAATTTATTACACTAATTGCGGGCGTTGAGAAGTGATTCTCAACACTCCTATTGATGTGCATGATTTCCCTTATGCAAGTTACTTTCCAAGTTATTTAAATTCAAGCATTTCCTATGCTTACATTTATGTTAAGTTGATATTCTTCAGATGTGTATGTACCATGATTAGAGTTATTGTTCCATTATTGTTTTACATTCCACATGAATATCTGTAGTAGTGTAAGATGTTTGGGACTATGCCTTAGTCCAGGAAATCGGTAATTGACCCTATGTTCGTGGTTGAGATCGCTTTCGCCACGTAGGACGTATGAGACGAACCCGAGCCGTATTAGAGTTGGCGGCAGTGGTTTGGCCACGCGGAGTGTTTACGCACTCTATGTCGTTCAATTCAACGTGCGCTCGTGCTAGTCGAGTTCGTCAAGTAACCCGATTATCCGATGTACGTTTACCATGTATTGGACGCCACTGCTTGAATCTAGGGTACCGAACTTATCAGTGAAATCCTAATAACCATGGTACCTTGATCCGCTAAGACTCATGAGCCGGACATGGTGGTATGGGACACCGTGGTCGAGCTGTCGGCCTACGCTGGGGTGACGAACCTCCCCGTAGTGACCAGTGAGCAACTAAACTCGTGAGCCGATTATGGTGGTATGGGACACTATATTCGTGCTGTCGGCCTACATTGATTGGTGACGAGCCCTTTGTAGTGACCTCAAGCATACCTGGATACCGCAATGAGGTGACGAGCCGAACTGTGGTAGTAAGGGCATGAAAGGCGTGCATTGATTGGTGACGAGCCCTTTGCTACGACCTCAAATATATGATTGTATGAGATGTCTAGGATTGACGACCTTAGTATGGATTACTGTTTGGATGGTGACATGAGGAAGGTATCTTAGCTTCCCAATCCTGTTGTGTGAAATGGACTAATAACAACTTGGTAATCATATCCATGCACCGCATTTGCATGTGCTTTGTAGATGTGGCGCACTTTGAGGCGATGTCATGCGTAACGTAAGATGAAGACGCTGAGGGTGTACGCGTGAGGGCACGCATCATTTTGCATACATCCTTGCATTAACAAGAGTACTTAGGATTTATTTAATTGTTCTGCTTTATCATTACTGTTTGATTGAACTGATAACATGTTAACCAGTTCCTTATTGTTCCACTGAGTTGATCACTCACTCTCACGTTTCTGGGGTGGTGTTAAACACCCACCAGACTCTGTCTTAGGCTCTGATGTTGTAGATGTGGATGCGACTTCTGAGGCAGAGCGGGAGCTGGATGATGACGAGGCTGCCTTCTCTTATATGCAGTTTTTAGACGGGTTCTAGCGAGCCTCGGTCTAATGTGCGGGATCTCTGGGTTTATTTTTGGGAACTGAAACGATGTAATTGATACTTATAATTTTGATAAATAACACTTTCATACGATCTGGCTTGTATATGTAATTTAGGGATTTACACTTGTACACATTTTACTATAAGTCTTCCGCTTGCTTTATTCACTTATCCCTGAATCATATCTGTGTTTTTGGCTTAATCTATTCTATGTTTTATGCACTAATACAGTCAACATACATCCATAATTAAATATGTTGCATAAGTGATGTTTTGGAACTCGGGAGCTGAGTTATGCTCGACCCCCGAATTTCAAGGCGTCACAAGTTGGTATTAGAGCATGATCTGGATTAAACCGGACCTAGGTTATGGTCACACACTGCACGTTGTCGTCACTTTAGTGTATTTGGGTGCGGGTCTATCATCGCTTTGTGTTTGTGCTCCGTAGTTTCTATCGGCGAAAGTTTCCTGAAAACCTTCGCCCAGATCGAGTCTGTACTCCTACCTGATCACACACAGCGATCCGAAACCTTTCCCTCTATTTGAGAATGTTTTATATGTAGAAGGATTAAAACAGAACTTATTAAGCATCTCTCAAATATGCGATAATAATCATAATATAAAATTTACTAACCAAGGTTGTGAAATTCTAAATAAAAATAGTTCTGTAATATTAACTAGTCACAGAACTTCTGAAAACTGCTATATTATTTGTGATTCAAGCTCATCTAATCTCTCGTGCTACATGGTCCATACCGATGAGACCGAATTATGGCATAAGCGCCTCAGACATGTACATTACTGCAACTTGTATAGATTGAGCAAAAGAGAGTTGATAAGTGGTTTACTAAACATATAGAAAGTTAAAAAAATATGTGGTGAATGACAGATTGGTAAACAAATCAGGAGTACTTATAAAAAGGTGAACTCTGATACCACATCTAAACCACTCGAACTTCTCCACACGGATCTCATTGGACCAACTAGAACGAAGAGTCGAGGTGGCAAGAAGTACATTCTAGTAATAGTTGATGACTTTACCAAGTTCGGTTGGGTAGCTTTCTTAAGAGACAAATTAGAAAATCTCGATGAAGTAAAATGGATACTAAAACATATCCAAATGGAAAAAGGATCTCAAGTTTCTAAGATCCGTAGTAATCATGGATCAGAATTTAAAAATAATAGTTTTGAAAAATTTTGTTGTAATCTAAGAATATCACATAAATTCTCTACTCCCAAAACACCCCAACAAAATGGTATAGTAGAAAGAAAAAATAGAGTGCTTCAAGAAATGACTAATGTAATGTTAAATAGTATGAAGCTCCCTAAAAACCTTTAGGCTGAAGCTGTAAATACCGCTTGTTATATAATTAACCACGTTTACACTTGAAAATCTAACGGTAAAATGGCTTATGAAATGTGGTTTGATAAGAAGCCTAATGTCAAATACTTTCGAGTTTTAGGCAACAAGTGTTACATCTTACGTGACCGAGAGAATCTGGATAAGTTTGACACCAAAAGTGATGAATGGATATTTTTAGGGTATGCTCTAAATAGTCGAGCTTATCGGGTTCTTAACAAGAGGACTGGTGTAAGTTAAGAGTCCATTAATGTGGTTATAGACAATCACTTGAATACACCTATCCCAAGTTCAGAAAATGATGAAGTTCTTTTAATTGGTAAACCAAACTCTTCATCAAGAAAAGATAATACTGAATTGAGGACAATTAAAGACCATCATTCTAATCAAATCCTTGGAAACCCTCTCACTGGTGTGCGCACTCATGGACAACTTGAAGATATGTATAATTACATGTGCTTTACATCTCAAATAGAACCGGCTAATGTAAAAGAAGCTCTTACTGACGAAAACTGGATTGTTGCAATGCAAGAAGAGCTCAATTAGTTTGTAAGAAATGATATGTGGTACTTAGTTCCAATACCGAAAGATAAACACATTATCGAAACAAAATCGATTTTCAAGAATAAGTCCAATGAACTTGGAAATATTATAAGAAACAAGACTAGGCTGGTTGTACAAGGGTATACTCAAATAGAAGGCATCGATTATGATGAGACCTTTGCCCCAGTAGCTCATCTTGAATCAATCAGACTTTTTATATCCATTTCTTGTTTTAGAAAATTTAAAATATACTAAATGGATGTAAAGAGTGCATTCTTGAACGACAATTTGCATGAAGAAGTGTATGTTGAACAACCAACAGGTTTTGAAGATCCTAAGCATACTATCATGTCTACCGTCTAAAAAAGGCACTTACAATTTAAAACAAGCTTTAGGGCATGGTATGAAAAGTTGACTAAATTTCCACTAAGTCATAACTTTTTAATGGGAAGTGTTAATGAGACATTATTTGTAAAGAAACATAATGATCACATTTTAATAGTGCAAATTTATGTTGATGATATTATCTATGGATCTACCTATGCTAACATGACTGTTGAGTTTGGAGATCTTATGAAGTTTAAATTTGAAATGAGCATGGTTGGAGAAGTAAACTATTTCCTAGGGTTGCAAGTCAAACAGCTACCAGATGGTTTTTTTTATCTCTCAAACTAAATATGCTCTGAACTTAGTTAACAAGTTCCGATTTGAGAGTGGAAAAATTTTTGATACTCCAATGAGTACTACTTTAAAACTCTCAAAGGACTCTATAGGTAAGAGTGTGGATCCTAAGTTGTATTACAGTATGATTGGCAATTTGCTTTATTTAACTGCGAGCCGACCTGATATTGCTCTTAGCGTAAGTATTTGTGCTAGATATCAATCTGACCCTAAAGAGTCACATCTAATTACTGTTAAGTGGATTATGCGATATGTTTCTAGTTCAGCAAATCTTGGTCTCTAGTATCCACATGATACTAGTGTGCAATTAGCTGGTTACACGGATGCTGATTGGGCTGGTAACATTGATGATAGAAAATCAACCAGTGGTGGTTGTTTCTATGTAAGGAACTGTTTAGTTTATTAGTTAAGTAAGAAACAAAGTTCTTTATCACTTTCAACAGCTGAGCCTGAATACACCGCTACAGGTAATACATGCACTCAGCTTGTATGGATGAAAAGAATTCTAAGCGATTACGGAATTGCGCAAGATTCTATGGTCTTATTTTGTGATAATTCAAGCATAGTTAATATCTCTAAAAATCCAATCCAACATTCATGAGCCAAGCATATTGACATTAGATATCACTATATTCATGAATTAGTGGAAGACAAGACTATTATTTTGGATTATATTCCGACCGAGAATCAATTAGCTGATATATTCAGAAAACTGCTTGACAAAAGCAGGTTTGCAAAATTAAAATTTGATCTTAGTATGATCAATGTGAATTTATAATTCATGTCTTTTTGTATCATAATGCATATATTTTTATTTTGAAATTTTTTAGATTTTAAATTTATGAAAAATTATAAATTTTGTGAGGTGTACGACCAGTCGAGTACATACTCGACTAGTCATGGCACGACCGGTCGAGTATGTACTCGATTAGTCGTGAATTGCAGGTATGGCCTTTTATTTGGGGAAAAATCATTTTTTCTTCATTTAGGTCTTCTTCTCTAACGAGCCCTACCTCGACTGGTCGTACCCATCTTCGATTCCTCCATGGTTAGTGCATTGTTTTCATTTTTCTTGTAGATTCAAGTCCTTTGCACTTCCTTTTCATCACTTGTGTGGTTTATTTCTTATTTTATGTTAGTTTTTGAGATTTTCTACCCAAAAATCTGATCTACTAGAAACCCACTTTGCTCCTTTTTCTATCTGTTTATTCCTTACATTCCTTATTGCAAATGGAAGGTAGAGCTAAGAAGAAAAGATTTGTGGTCCTTCTTCATCTCGTTCGGCTCCTATCACGGTGTGTCACCTTTGGTCACCAAAGTTAGATCCTAGTCATGTGAAGGATATTCGATTGCATAATGTGATAGTAGAACGAAATATAAATGTTGATCATTTGGCTCCTTTTGATATCCTACCTCTCCTTCAGTCTGTAGGTTGGGATAACATACTTCATTGGAGTGGCCTGGCATACCGCTCCATTGCACAGGCTATGTATGCATGCATTACTGATTTTTCTATTAAAAATTTGAAATTTACAATTATGACTAGAGAAGGTCCAATTGAAGTGGACCGTCATCTTATTTCTGGTATAATTGACCTTCCAGTTAATGACGGAGGTATTCCCATTAGTTCTCTAGTGGCAAAACCCTCTGAAATTGAAAAGCGAATACTGACTAGGGATTTATGTAAGATAAATGCGAAATGGAGTACTGGTAATGTGCTTGCCTCCAAGTTTTGGTTACCCAAATACAAAATCCTTCATAGGATTTTCATTTCAAATGTTTATACACGTTCTGGTAACAAAACTGAACTGACTACATTCATGGTTTGTATTCTCCATTTTGTTATTTCTGGAGTCTCTATATGTCTTCCTTCTTTGATTTGTCATAGTATTATTCAGTTCTGTCTCCATCCAGGTCACAGTGACATTCCCTTCACCTATCTTATGATTGTGTTAGCCATCCATAGCTTAGTGGCTATGCCTGTTGGAGAGGCTCCCATTAACCAACTACCCTTCAACAATTCTAATATTAACAAGATGAATTTGAAGTTGGGTCCAGGTCAAGTTGTTGCGGGTACTAGTGGAGCTGCGGATGCAAATGAAGAGGAGGGTGATTTGCCCACTGATGATGTCCATATGGATGACATTTTTGATGCACTTGACTTTGATTCTGCTGGTGAACCTGATTTTCAGCCATCTGATTATGATGCACGGTTGCGTTCTCCTGAGGAGAAGGATGAAGGTATGCATGTGTCCCAAGAGATGCATTTTAAATATATGCGCAAATATCTTAGGCGCATTAACAAGGGACTGCATCAAATTGATCCTACCATACTTGCTCCTTCTTCTGGTTCTGATTAGTGGTTGAATTTTTCATATGTAATAACTTTTAAACTCTTTGAATTTTTCCTTCTTTTATGGGATTGGACATGCTTGAACATGTTTGCTTTTGGTTTTAATTATCTTGATTATCTAGTTGATTAATCTTTTTCTTCCTCATTACTCTTCTTTTCCTTCCTTGTTTTTCCACTTCCATTATCTTTTTATTGGTTCCTTCCTTTGTCATATTGTGACAAAAAGAGGAAGAATTTTATCATGCTTGTGATATGTGGTTTGTGGTTGTGGCTATGGTTGTGGATAGGCAGCCACCATCCTAGGCAGCCAACATTATTTGGATTGTGGTTGTGGATAGGTAGCCACCATTATTTTTAAGTGGAAGAGTAATTAAGGGGGAGTATTGTTGGGAGAATATTGGTATTGATGCATATTTCAAATATTGGTATTGATGCATATTTCGAATATTGGTATTGATGCATATTTCCTTGACCTGTTTATAACTGGTGCATGATTCTTTATTGTGCATGTTATGCTTATCATCTTATATTAATGAAGTGTGTTTTGTCACAAATTTGACAAAGGGAGAGATTGTAAGTGCTATATTTTCTAGCTCCTATGATTGTCAAATTTAGTAGTGACAAAACCTCTTGGAATCTATCTTATGTAGCTCATCTACATATTCAAGATCATGCAACTCATGTACAAGAACAAAGGTCTTTTCCTCAAGAACTTCAAATGTAAAATCAAGAGATATACAAGTTCAAGTTCAAATTCAACACCAAGTGATTAATCTTTTAAGCTTCAATAGTTAAAGGTTTCAAAGCTTCATCCATGTCAACATAAAGTTCTTTACTTTGGTACTTAAAGCTTAAGATGAAATACAAGTTACGTATCTCAAGTTCAAGCTTCAAAGAGTTACAAGTTCAAGCTTTAACAAACTTCAAGATGTCATCCTTCATGAACGTCAAGAACAATTATCAACCGAAGCGAAAAAAGATTCAATGTTCATATATCACTTATAAGGTATGGATTACCATAGGTTAGGTCATATTGATTACATACTTTAATTGGGTCACTTTATAAGTGTATAGACTATTTTCTCGACTAGTCTTAGCCTACGTTCGACTAGTCCTAGTACTGGCTCGACCAGTCTAAGAAATTTCTCGACTAATCTAAGTTTTGTTACTTATTTTTGAGATTTTTTGTTGGATCCTCGACCAGTCCTGGAGACTGCTCAACAAGTCGAGTGAATAGTGCTCGACTAATCGAGTAGGCTCGACTCAAAGTCCAACAACTAAATTGGGTCCCACATGACCAGTCGAGAGCAGGGTTCGACCGGTCGTGGAACGACCTTATCTTATCGTACCCAAATTTTTAAAAGGTTGTTGGTCCTTCAATCAATCGAACCGACCTCTGAGCCAGTCAAGTGAACAGTTTCTGCACTTATAAATAGGGCACGATTTTTAGAGTTATTCATTGAATTCAAGAAAGATCAATACACCACTCTGAGAGATAAGTTAGTGATATTCTTAAGCTATTTAGTGCTCATTTAATATTCTCTTTAATTAGCTTTTTGTATTTGATTTTGTATTCTACATTTCAATCTGATTTGAAGAAGGGATTTTTTGTTTTTCCCTTTCTTGGAATCAAAATCAAATCAAGCTAGCCCAAAGTGTTTTAATCTACAACTCAATTGGAACTTAGAACCTTTTCATAAGTGAGTGTGGACATTGAACTTCAACGTTGAATTTCTACTCCGAATCGGTTCTACCGGGCTGCAACAAAGGAGAATATTCAGATAAGTATTTTACAGTTTTGTAAATCTATTCTTTTGGTTTCTTTGAGATTGTGCCAGAAAAATCTCTTTTTCGTGGTTTGTCTGAGGTGATCCAAAAAACTCAGAGTGTGAAGTTTTTTTAAATTGTGTAAGCCCACTTGAAAGACACAATTGTGAAGGTTTTAGGTGAACCTTGAAAAACCTATTTATTAGTGAACGCTAATATCCACTGTGTGAGGATATTAGAAGTAGAGTAGTTTTGTAGCTGTTTTTCTAAATAGTTGGTGTACACATAAGCGAACCACTATAACTTCTGGTCTTGTGGTGATTATTTGATTATGGCATTGTGTGGATGTTGTAATTTCCCTTTATACATTTGTGGAGAATGTTGTAATCTTTTTATGCATTTGTGGGAATGTTGTAATAAACTTAGTTATTTGCTTTGCTATTTTTATTCTTTATTCCTCTGTATCAGTTTGAGATTTTGATACACAGATCTTTCGAGGAATTAGGTTGTCCTACCATAAACCATTTGTTTTTGGTGTAAGGTTGTCCTTAGAACAACATCTGTATCAACCTCTCAGTACTTATACATTTGAGGTTGCTTTTCATTTCTGCATTGTGAGATTGTTTAAGTGCTATCTTTATTTATATTTGTTAAATTTTGCATTTAATTTTTAATTTGGTATAGTCCTATTCACCCCCCCTTCTAGGACTTCTAGCTCGGCCATTTCAAAATATATAACCATAGTTTTTCTTTTGGATGTTTTCACAACTGTACAGCTTTACAGCACCATATAGTTATAAGTAGATGGTACTTCAGCAAATTGTCTCTAAATAAGTTATATCAACTGAGTCCTCTTTTAGAGGTTGTATTTCAACCACAGCAGATCCTTTCAACAGGCTTAATATATAAAGACCCATATATCTATTATTCAAGAAGCATGGTGGAAATCAAAGCCTTTGGTAGTATTAAATGCACATTGGCTTGTTTTATGGACACCTTGTGATCTTTTCCATGATGCAGGGTGGTAGACAAGGATTGGGGAGCTGATTTTAGGAAGTTATCTACTGGTGTAGCTCTTTTTAGCCTTATTTTATGGCTTGACCATATGCAGGCAAGTCTTCTTTCATTGATTTTTGTTTTTGTGTAATTGTTAATTTTTGTATGAATTGAATTTGTTGTAAATGAATGCAGCGGGTTGGCATTAAGAATAGTAAAGATAAGAACGGTTGTCGGCTCCAGATAGGAACTAGACCATTTTGAATTTTCGAGCATGCCGGCACCAGATAGGAACTGCTCATCAAGTGAAATTTGTACTAAAGTACTTCCTAGATGTATCATAACAGGATATGTTGGGAGTCAAGCCACCAGATCAGGTCCTTTTCAATGATCTTAAATGTTTTATGTGATGGGCCTCAACATAATTAATACATTGTTCTATGGATGTTTCCAGAGCTACCATTTTCTTTAAATTGATACATTGTGCACTGCTGATGGAATTTTAAGCTTGATATGCAGATGCTAGATCTTAGGTGAAGGACGGTGAATTGCTTGGTCGTTTGAAGCTAACCTTTGTGCAAAATGCAGCAACCACATCCATTTTTGATACCTTACAAGATCGGTTATCCTTCTAAGGAGTTTTGTAGTCTCTTCTTTCCTCTCTATTATTGTTTTCGATGTGATTTTGACTTGTCCTAGTTTATATGCTTCTTGTTGGATAATACCTGGAATTTTCTGAAGCCTTGATGACACACATGTAAATGGGAGATGGATGTGCAGATGGTGGCATGGGAGTCCATTTCCTTTATGTGTTTTCTCTTCTCACTTCCTATTTGGATTTTGTTTTCAAATTATAGGATGAGGATTTTAGTGTGTTACTATTCTTTTGACATGGCGCCTTGTTGTCATAGGAAGTTCATTCTCATGCACTAGGCAGGCCACACAGTGGCTTGTGGGCAGGTCTGTTGTCCATTGCTTTTATACACAGTATCCAATCTTATGAGTAGGCCAATTTGATTTTTTATCTGATTATATTCATGATGGGCGCACCTCATGCATGGATTGAATGTCCTACACACTTGACATATTCATGGTGTGTTAAGCTTAGCTAGTATCTGGTGATAGGAAACCATTACTCACTTTCTACATGTCAT
Source organism: Magnolia sinica (assembly GCF_029962835.1). Taxonomy (NCBI): domain Eukaryota; kingdom Viridiplantae; phylum Streptophyta; class Magnoliopsida; order Magnoliales; family Magnoliaceae; genus Magnolia; species Magnolia sinica. The sequence goes on from NC_080581.1 coordinate 62,353,785, forward strand.
GTTACAAGAAAAGGAAGAATTATCTAGGGATAGGAAATCAATACTCACTTTCTACTTGTCATGTTACATGAATTAAAAAAAAAAAAAAAAAAGAAAGAAGGAAAACATCAAAATTTATTCAAAGAAAGAAGCGAACAACAACTACCAAAAAAGAAAAAAAAGTTGGGGGGCGGGGGGGCGGGGCGGCTAGCCATAGCACCAGCTTTCAACTAAACCATAGCTCGTAACTCTGAAAACAAAAAACAAGAATGACTGAACCAAAGAGGCTGGAGGAAAGCCTAAAATAAAAGGGGAAAAATATTTAGGACGTATAGGCATATAGCCAGGTTGTGATCTTGCATCTGACATTAAAGGTTTCTTAAGGGTTAGGCGCGGCACTCTTTCAGTCCACCATGAACTTTTGTAGCATTTGAATTTCTCAACATCACAGGAATGTTTCATGCAAGCTGTTCAAGTAGTGTGGGTTTGTCATTGACCCTAAAGATTTATCCTATTTTTCTTACGTTTCTTTATGTTTTTGCATGAAATAGGGAGCTACAACTTGTTGATGATTGGGAATTTCTTTTGGTATTCCTTGAAATAGGGTTCACAGTTCCTTTCTGCTCTACTAACATATGTTTAATGGTTATTGATTTGAAGAATCACCCCTTACGATTTACTATTCATTCCTCTTATTGTTTCCATGTTCTCATGTGGAGTTATGATTTATTTTTTAATGCTTCAGAGGCTTAGCATCAGGTTCATCATCTGTGCATAGGAACTTCAGTTCGTGGCTTTTAATAATATTGTAATCTAGCCGCACGCATGAGCAGGTTTTGCTGCTTGCAAAACATGCAGACCCTGTGCAATTATAGAACTTTCTTATATAATGCACTGAGGAAGTAGATTGCAAGTTATTATGTGGTATTTTCTAATGTTTTCCCTATTGTCACCAATGACTACTTTCTTTAAGCAGGGTTTTTTCATGAATCTGTAGCCATCTGAAGCAGAGGCAGGTTTTAATATCCAGGTCCCTCCGAATGTTGATGAAGAATCTTTGGAGAAACGCATTGCTAAAGAAATGGCACCTTCTTCCCATAATATGACACTTAAGGTATGGAAGAATATAGTCTTTGATTATTTCTATAATTTATGTAGGTTTAATTTGAGCATTCGCCAAGTACTAGCTCCTAAATGAGCTAAATTTTATTATTAAGCATCTCCCAAATTTCTAATTATCCTAATGTTAGCATTTGTTTTCTGAATTCATGCCATCTACTTTAATATCCAACTTTTTTTAGGCACGTACCATGTTCCGTTAACCATTTGTGTGTTGACTATAGTGGATGTGAGACAGCGACAACCAAACTCTGTTTGCAATTCCATGTTTCACGTCCAACTTGAAACTATGGGAATTGTTGTTTGGGTCAGCCCCACTTAGGCCATTTCCTCTTTATTGAATTGAGTTGTTACCAATTTTGTGAATGGGATTATTAATAAATAATCGTGTAAATTATTTTTTGAATGACTATCACGTGTAAGATTAAAAATAAATAAAAAATAAATAAAAATAATTTGACGATATATTTTTTTCATAGATATTTTAGCAACGGACCAAATCCATCGCTAATTTCTGAACAAGTTGAACATCAACGACGGATTTGAGGTTTGTCGCCCTACTCATATTAGCGACGGACCTTATCCGTCACTAATTTTTTTAATGACAACTAATTTGTGGGTTTTTTTTTCAAATTTTAGCGATGGAGTTTTTATTTTTTTGTGACGGATCTTATCCATAGCAGATTAATGAAGGATTTTATCCGTCGCAAAAAAAAAAAGAAAAAAGACCTAGCAAATAGCGACAAATGAAATCCGTCATTTATTTGGTTTTATGACGGATTTGGTCCATCACAAATTTACGATTTTGGTGTATTGTGACCCATGCCATGTCATTCACCTGTAACTCACCTCATGAACCGAATGACCTGATTTTTATCCCATTGCATCTACATGCATAAGTATCAGAATATTAGATGGTCCTAATTCTTTCACGCAACACATCTACACTATCAAGATTTGTCTGATGAGACGCTTTGATGGGTGTAAGAAAGATAAAAGTCACATGTGAGACTGTCACCACTTTGTCTATTCGGAATACGGATTGCTTCCTACCCCCGCCGGTCTCTGGCTGGGAACGGGTAGGAGCTTTGAGTGCCCACCATGATATCTAGGTTTTATCCACACCATCCATCCATTATTTCGTGGAATTTTATGGGAGATGACTAATATTTAGGTAGATCCAAGTCTCAAGTAGACCACACTACAAGAAGAAGCAATGATAATGATTCTCACCGTTGAAACTTTTCTTGGCCCACCGTGATGTTTATTTCCATCCAACTTATTCATCAAGTTACATAAACCTGGATGAAGACAAAACATAGATATTATCTTGATCCAAAACTTCCATGGACTCTAAGAAGTTTTTAACAATAACAGTTTAATCGTCGTCATCTGGTCCACCTGTTTCTTGGATCTTTCTCAGTTTTCATCTTATATCTTGAAATTTCATGGAAAAATGGATGGACAATGTGGATAAAACCCATACTTCATGGTGGGCACTCAAAGCTCCTGCCCGTTCCCAGATGGAGACCACCGGTGTAGGACACAATCCACATTCGTCTATGCCTTGTCTCTTAAATTAGGCTCAAATGTATAGTAATATGTGAATGATCCATTTGTCACCCTATTGACCACACCATCTTCACCTTTACTATTGACTTTTCAACTCCTTTAACTTTTCAACGGACTAATTTACCTCTTTTCGAGGAAGAAGTGGGCCATGGTGGTGGGAAAGATATGTAAGTAGGACAGTGGAAAAGTACTTAATATTCATATGTCAGATTGTAGCCTCTCTTTCTATTGACTCTACAAATAATTACTTTGCTCACCCACAAAGATAGGGTTGATTACAGTGGTGTGAAAGTTATTCAGTTATCCATCCATCACCCCATAAGTCCCAGCCTCCAATATTGACTTTTTTATTCATTATTTTGTCTTCTTGTGAGGAAAGTGTTAGTCATGGTTGTATAAAATCCGGTTACATAAGGATCCTGCATAAGAATTCCTTGCATCAATCCACCTTGTTATTGGCCCCACTTTTTCTACGTTTTTAGGTGTTCAATACTCTTATCTATAATCCAAGGTCTAAATAAAAGCAGGTTGCATCTACTTAGTGTTCTAGATGTCTTAAATTTGTAAACAACAGGGTCTGTTGATGCCATCGATAGACCATTTGATGTCATCGATCATATGTTGATGCCATTGAGCATATGTTGATCAATCGAAAAAATTCAAAAAAATAATGTTTTGTGGCCGGAATTTTTTGTTGTTTTACTCGATGTCATTAAAGGTATTTAATGCCATTGAAATCCCATCAAAGCTTTCATTAAGTGCAAGCACGAAATTGTGTAGGTGCTAGATTTGTTTCCTGTTCCAATTGTGATAGTATGTGATGTTGTATATATCGGGTGAATCAGAATTTGTGTAGAAAGAGAGGTGTTATGGGCTTTCTAAATTCATTCCTAGGATTTTGAGGGCATAGCTTGGCTTGTGAGGAAGATTCGAGGCTTATTTGAATTGATAATCTCACTCTTGTAATTTTTTACTTTCATAGTGCATCATTATAACTTTGTGCTGTGGATTTTTCCCACATGGGTTTTGTAACGTCCCGGAAAAATCCGTATAAAGACCCGAGTACAACCTTAGGTAGAACGACCCAAGGACTGCGTTCGGTTATATAACGTAGATGGAATTTAGTCCAATAATCTATAGATTAAGCTAGGTCCACCATTTTCACATTTGAGAAGACCTAAAATCAAGAGTACCGCTGGCTTAATGCCACCTAAAAACGTATGAGAAATCCCAAGGGCCCGTCGCTCTTGGGAGTACATTGAAACTCTGTAACGGACCTAAATTTCATGTCGGGAGTCCGATGACCGCGAAATTATAGGACTATGTCCGTCCTGCTAAACTTGACAACCATCGCAGGAATCAAGCCCAGATAGTGTCTATAAATGCCCAACTTGAGCCGTGAGTTAAGAGCGTGAGAAACACGAATATCTTTAGAAAATGACTTAAAACTTAAGTGAATTGGGTCATTCGCTCTCATGCAAAATTGAAGAATTCGGACCATTAGTTTGTGACCAAACTTCATCCATGAGGAAAGGAAATTTCCTTATACATCCATATAACAGTGACCCCGATTGGACACATATGACCGTTGATCTGAGACAGGCTCTCCACGGTCGATCGACTTATCCGATCGCACCGATATCGTGTCCTATCATGGATCCATTGTCAGGGAGCATACCCTCTAATGTAGATGAGTCGTGGGCATCCCTATGAGCCCTGTTCGTCAGAAACAGCCGCCCACGAGGTATAAACCATGTATAAAGTGGCCCTGGGGCCATTTGCATCACATCTGAGGCTATAAATAGCCATCATTTCACCCCCTCTCTCCCATATCCGAATTTCACAAACCCTGGAGGGAGAGAGAGGAGAAAAGAGGAAAGAGAGAGGGAGAAATTTTGGGAGATTGCTGCAGGAATCTTCTCCCACAACTCCACGCACCTGATCACCGCCCCTTTGTGCTGCCAAACCTCTTTCGGCTACGATTTCGGGTAAGAAATACTAACCCTAATATTGATGTCAAGTTCTTGAATAGTTTTACACCGACCTAGCTAATCAATTTCATCTTTAGGTGCCCGATGTTCGATTTTTGGAAACATAGAATTTGGATTGAGTCCGAGTCGATTGTATTAATGAAAGGTGCGGACTATAAACTCTTAGGTTACGGTTTATCAGTGCTTTCATGTCAGCTAATGGTTTATGTCTGTCTTGATTGCTACTGTATTATCTTAAATACGTCGATTTCTGTATGAGATACACCTATGAACTGTGATAAATAAATGATGTAAACTACATGTTTGTTGAAATGTTTAAATGAGAAATTGAAAATGATTTGTGCTTACCATGATTACTAATCCAGGATTCATCATTGTTATATGCATACGGATTTCCCTATTTGAAGAATTGATAAAACATGTGTCATAACTAACGTAGTCTGTGTTTAATAAATAGTCTAAATAAGAAATTGTTGATGATTTGTATATTTTTCTTTATTATTTGTAGTCTATGTCTAAATTAAGATAGGTTTACTTTATTGTCTTATGCATATGTATATTTTCCTCTATGTAACCAATCAATAAAATGCATATTGTGTTAGCATGGTCTTTGTGTTTGATGAAATGCCCAAAGGAGAAATCCTCATGGATTGTTTGTTGAATGTTAAGGTAAATATTATATGTGTTTGTTAGCAGCATTTGGGGTAGGATTAAGGCTACAAACATAGTCCAGGTGATCGGTAAAAGTCCTTATTTGGGTGGCTGAATTAGTCTCGCTACTTTGGGTAAACTCGATGAATACGAGTCACACGACAATTGTCGACAGTGGCTAGGCCACGAGGGGTGCATATACACTTTATGCCGATTAAGTTAGCGTGTGCCCATACTAATCGAGCTTTCCTAACAACCCGATTGACTTATTGTATGTTTAACATGTATGGACGCGACTGCTTGAATCTAAGGTACCCCTCACCAATGTAAAGATCCACTTTAATCATGATACCACGATCCTCAAGACTCATGAGCTAGGCATGGTGGTATGGGACACCGTGTTTGAGCTGGCGGACTATGCTGGGGTGATGAGCCTCCCTGTAGTGACCAATGAGCAACTAAGACTCGTGAGCCGGGCATGGTGGTATAGGACATTGTGTTCGTGTTATCGGCCTACACTGGGGTGACGAGCCTTCCCGTATTGACCGTGAGCACAACTTCTTGCAACTTGCCTATCGTATGTGTTTAACTAAGAGTGACGAACCTACAACTTGCCTATCGTATGTGTTTAACTAGGAGTGACGAACCTAGATGGATTCAGAACATAGGAGTAGGACCACTGTGGTTGTCCAATGCCGTAGCTTCCCAAACTTATTGTATGAATGACTTTAATTAATTACTTGGCTAATACAACCATACATCACACTGCATTAGTTAGGATGTGCCAAAAAGGCATTAGAGTCGCACAGTTGAGGAAGTGTTGTCATATGCGAAATAGGTGGTCGGAGTCATGTGTGAGGGAGCATTGATTGATGAGGGCATGCATCACTACTTACACCCCATTCCTATATTAAAAAGAGTAGTTAGGAAGTGATTGTTATCATTGCTTTATCATTACTGCTTTGATTGACTTGATAACATGTGTAACTTTTGCCTTATAGAACCACTGAGTTGATCACTCACTCCCACTCTGGGACGGTATTTTAAAACACCAATTAGACTTTAATGTAGATGCAAGTACAGATGACGTTTATGCAATGGAGCAGGACTTCTTGGATAAGGAGGAATTCTCCTACTTCCAACTCTCGGACGGGCCAATCTAGGCTACGTATCGTTACGCAGGGATCACTGGGGCATCTAAGCTTAGTTGGACACATTTACATTTCCGTATTTTATTTATTTTGGAAGGATACCTATATATATTGAACCTAGTTACGTACTCATACTCTAGAAGAAACCTTTTAAAAAATTTGCATACATATACCAACATGTTTAGAATTCTGCATTTGCTTAACTTAATTAAATCCAGAGTATGATGTGTTGTTTAGTATAATCCCATGCATGCTTAATCATTAATATGAAAGAAATCTGAATATCATCATCCATACGACATAAGTGATGTTCAAAATCTCGGAAGTAGAGCTTTACTCGACCCTCGAAATTTGGGGCATTACATTTTTTCACATAAAATTCAGTTTATTTGTATTTCAACTTGTTTGTGTGATTGAAGTACTTTCTTAATTCATCTTTGTGTGCTTCTGCGGTTTCCAAACAAGTGGTATCAGAGCTAACGTTGGGAAGTAGATTGAATTTAAAAGCATCATATCAATAGTATCTAATCCAAAGTCCGATGTATAAAAATATTATGGAAAAAATAATTTTGAACTATAGAAGGTTAAGATGATCGATCTCCTAGTTGAATAAGGATTGGATGATGCTCTCCTATAAAAACAACCGAAATTTATAATAGATGATGAATGGAACAAGATGGATAAGAAAGAGGGAACCTCTATCTAATTATGCTTAATGGATGAGGTTCTCTATAATGTTATAAGAGAGAAAACTGCAACAAGTACATGTGCGTAGTTAGAGAACATCTATGTGAAGAAATCTCTTGAGAATCACTTGTACTTGAATCTTCAATTATTCAATCTAAAGATGGTGGAGAGGGATGATGTTGAGTCCCACATCAGTAATTTCAACAAGTTGATTTGTAAATAATTGGATAAGAAGTTATTGATGAAAGATGAGGATTAAGTAAGCATGCTGTTGAATTCTCTCCCGGCTTCATATGAGTCATTCAAATACTTGTTGTGCACCAATAGATTAACAATTAACGTCGAAACCATTATCTTAGCCCTTTAGTCAAAGGCGATGAGAAAGAAAAGCAGTGATGTGGGTGCCTCTACAAATGCATTGGTTAACTAGGGGCAAAATTCTGAATGGAATAAAAGATCTTTTCGATAGAGATCTAAATCCAAGGGCAAGGGCAAGAACCAGTTGGAGTGCTGGAATAATGGGATGTTCGTGCACATGAAGAAGGATTCTTAGAATCCTAAGGTAAGAAAAGAGAATTCATATGGTTCTTTCAGGGAGGCTAACACAACATAATCGAGTGAGGAGATGAACGTTAATGATGTGCTAACCACATCTATATCTAGGTATTTTGACAAAGAATGGATTTTTGATACGGGTGCTTCATACCATATCACCCCTCATTGGAGTTGGTTCACCAGTTATATTAAGTGCGATGGTGGGTTTATAGTTTTTCTAATTTCTTCCCTAGCGGAATGCAATGCAACAATGTCCTGAGGGAGGAGTTTAGAGGTCTTATAGTAGCACGAACCTCTTTTTCGCTAAGTATTTATGGGCAATGATAATGCATGCAAAGTAGTCGGTGTTAGATCGGTGCACATCAAGATGTTTGATGGCATGAAGTGTATCTTGACCAAGGTGAGATATGTTCTTGAGCTGTGAAAGAGTCTGATATCTCTTGGAGCAGTCGAGGTGCTTGGGTACAAATTCACCAAATTTAATCATGTCCTTAAAGTTTCAAAATGGTCACTCATGGTCATAAAGGCACAAAGGATCGGGAACCTTTACAAGTTGATCGATCGGGAGCACTTCATTGGGTGGAGTTGCAACATCTGTAGTGGATTCCACGTCTGCATGATGTGGCATGCACATTTGGGCCACATGAGTGAGTGAGGCATGAATATACTTTCTGACCGTTGTTTAATTCTAATTTTTAAAAGTATTAATTTTAGTATATTCGAACATCGTATATATGGTAAATAGTCAAGTTATCTTTTAAATCTGGTAAATATGTTTATCGAACATCTCAGCATTCAGGGATCCGGATAATCCCATTTACAGGAGGCTTTAAAGCTTTGCTTTGAGATCTTGTAAGGTGTTCAAAAGAGAAGGCGACTACGCCATAGCAACATCTCCAGCAAGGGCCTTCTCGAACGAAGAAATGATATCATCGTATGAAAGGGCACCCTCTCCAGGAGTAGCATGAGTCGAAGCCTGGCCCATAGATGCTTGTATTGGAGCAGGTGACAGATGAGAATCGGACTCTACTCTGACTGTTACAGCCTCCTCAGCCATGGCAATAGTTTCTTCATGGGCTGAAGATTCGTCGACCGCTAGAGGAACATGTTCCTTATGAAGAGGAACTATTGGCTAGGAATGTGGTTTCTCGGCCGAAGAGTGAAGGAGTGGCGCTTCATCTTCTCCCCAATCAGTCACGATGAGAGGACTTTATGGTATGATGATCATGTCAGAATCGGTGGGGAGAGTTGTAACTTTTGAAGGACTATGAGAAGGAAGGTTCTATTACCAACCATAATTTTAGAATCAACAGTCTAAACTTTGGTGATCTAAGGAACAACAGCCGTTAGTGGGCTTTGTTACAATGGCTGTGCCACAACAATTTGTTTGTTTGTAGCTATCATTTCTCAAGTGACTACAAGAAAAAAAAAAGGGATAGTTAGCCAATATAAAGATAAAATAATTGAAGGTAATTATATATAGGTGAGTAATCTCCACCTCAGTCAGATTGAACGACGTAAGTGATGAATCATTTATCCACAGCCCGAGAATTTTTTATTGTCATCATTAGTGCTCACCTTGAAGTAAGGAATGGTGGCGGATTGGGATGGTAAGGGGTAATATAGTTTTCATCGAAAGGGAGATCATGGTCATTTTAACCTTTCCCTATCCCGCTACCATTTGTTCCAGTATTTGCTATAATGAACTTCTTAGTGATGTTTCAAACTTTCTTCATTTTTTTTTAGTAATCAGATATGAAGTATGGCCTTGGTCAAGGAAGTACACGATGTTCATCGAGGCCTTGGAGATGCTAGCAATGGTCGATCCTCGGTCATTGTCGGTGGAGGAGGATCTAGTAATAAAAATGCAGTGACCAAGGCTATCCAAATTGTTAGTCCCATTGTCATTGAAGAATTATCTTCGAAATCACACTGATCAAGCAATTCTAGTAATCCAATTAATGGCTAAAATAAAATAAAATTTTTGAAAGGTAAAGAATTATGTTAAAAACCACCTGAAGGCAAAGAAAACAAGTTCATATTGGTTATCATTTCAATGGATTTTTTTTTGTATTATGCTCCATCCATAGTTGGGTTAGGAATTTGGACAGTTTATGTTGTTGTAAAACTATGTCATGTGTACGATGACAAAGTTTATCTAGTGGCATAGATCATGAGCTTTGGGCTTCACTTCTAAGAACTGAATACTTTATCTAGTGGTTTTTGCTTCCTCTCTTAATAAAGTTTCTTTTTGACTTTATCCACAGAATTTTCCATGCATTAATTTGTTGAATGCTACTTTTTGACTTTGTTTTTTTAATTTTTCCTCATGTGCAGGATTTACATCACTTCAGCCTAAATTTAGACCATATAGAGGATTTGTTTTTATTTTATTTTATTTTATTCAAGACCATTTTCAATTTATTTTAATAAATATTATATTTTTTTATTGTGTAGTAATATAAATTTTGTTTAATATTCAATTTTAATTGTATTACATCATTTTTTATGTTTCAAATATTTTAAAAAAAAATACGGCCTTCAATTGAATTATATATAATTAAAAAAATTATTGGCCTGCTGGGGCCTCTCAAATCTATTCAAGGACTTTTACCAGTGCTTGTATAGACTTCTATCAGCGCTTTTCCATGACAAAAAGTGTCCAAAAACCATTCTTTTACCGGCGCTTGGATTGACTTTTGTCGCGCGCTTATTTCACTTTTATCGGCGCTTCTTCCAGAATTACCAACAGCCACTAAAACGGTCGGTGAAGTGAGAGCTGGCGCCGAAAAGGAGTACCCATTATCGGCACTCAGACAAGCGCCGGTAAAAGTTGCTTAGCGACGGCAAAGGTTTTGCCAACATACCTCTCTTCCAGCGCTTGTCTAGCATTAGTAAAGAGAAATGCAGGCAATTTTGGAAGCTTTTAACCGCTGGTAAAAGTCCGTTTGTCTTGTAGTGTGTCCTTTCTAGCCATCTAACATATATTCAATGATCATATATCAACGGAGATTTTTTCTGCCTCAACCCAGTTTTCCTTGGCTCTTCTGCCTCAAAAGTGCAGTTTTGTTAAATCATTTCCCCAGATTTCCTTTATTCTTTCATTGTTAGGTACATACCAATGTATTATTATATTACCCAAACATTAGCCATTGGATTTAGGTCTTTTTCAATCATCCAATTCTTTGGAATTAATGACTTTACCATTGATTGGGCTATTAAAAGATTGTTTAACTAGAACATGGATAGTCCGATCTTCTAAAATAAAATAGTTAAATGATCAAAAGTTTCATGTATTATAGTGGACATATAATCCAACAAACCTCATGTCACTCTAGTGAAATATCAGGTCAGTGAACTTGTAAGCATGAAACAAATGGATAGCAAAAGATCATCAAACACATAAATTTCTTACAGCGAGTGCACTTTCTTTTGGTCCTCAACTCACACGTTGAAAAAAGTCTCTCGCGTGAGATTGGAGCCACTCATTATGGCATCCACTAAATGAAAAGTAAAGGGCATTCTCCAGAGCAGCTTTGGTGGATCCCTGACTGTGGGACCCACTGTGATGTATGTGCCTTACATCCATGCCATCCACTATTTTGATAGATAATTCAAGAGCATGATCCAAAAAGAAGCAGATCCATATCTCAAGTGGACCATTAAAAATTTCTCGTGGGCCACAAAAGTTTTGGAAATAGCTGATATTTGTGTTGTTCCTTCATCTATATATTTGTGACCTTATTAACATGTTAGATGGAAAATTATAAACATTCTGGTGGTGGCGCCACTACAACAAAAATAGCTATACACGGCATTTGTGGTTTTCATTCATCGGCGCTCTGTAAGACCCATCCGACGGATATCTTACCATATAAATTTTTAAAAAAAAAACCCTACTGGCCAGCGCGACTCGATCTCCTGTTTCCTACCTCTCTCTCTCTCTCTCTCTCTCTCTCTCTCTCTCTCTCTCTCTCTCCGCAACTCCACGACTCTCTGTAAATGGCATTTGCGCTTCTCTTTCATCGGCGCTCTCTAAGATCTCTTTCTCTCTCTCTCTCCTCTTTCTCTCTCATGGCTGCTTTGGGATCTCTCCAGCTGTAGCAATCTCTGCAACTCCACGACTCTCTATAAACGGCATTTGGCTTCTCTTTCATCTGCGCTCTATAAGATCTCCTTCTCTCTCTATCTCTCTCTCTCTCTCCTCTTTCTCTCTCACGGCTACTTTGGGATCTCTCCAGCTGCAGCAACCTAATAACCCATTAGGTATCTAGATCTGCTACTCTCTTGTTTTCTAGGGTTTTGGATCTATTTTTTGCACCTTGCAAGGTTTTTTGACTGGTTATGGTGGGGATTTACTAGATCTAGAACTAGGGTTTGGATTTCAGAAAATTCAAGTGAGAAGATGCTTTTTCTTTTTCCATTTTTCATCTGTGGATTTCTTGTGTATTTTTCAGGACTTTCTCCTCTCTTGAGCTGAGAGAGTAAAAAGACAGATCCGGATCTCATTCCACGCTCTTCCATCTCCAATTTAAGGTACTGCCCTTTTCCAACTCACTCACTCATTTCAAAACCCTAGATTTCTACTCCTATTTCTACAAATTTCTTCCAATATCCTGACTTCTCGACGAGATTCGACGATGTTACTTTGGATTTTGGTTTCACTTTCCAGATTCCTGAAATTCTCTCCCCTTGATCTGATTTTTCAATAAACCTGCATTTGCAAGTGAATGGTTTTCGTTTATTATGGTTCACATGATGATCGAATCGGCTTGATTCTTTTTTAATCTGCTGGATGGCTTGGATCTTGCTTCTGTGTGGAGGGGCTAGGATTTACATGCATCTGTAATTTGCAAACCTCCTGTGAAGAAAGCCTATTATTGACCATACTTTTACCTGCTCGTATATCATGTCATTTACAAGATCCATGCATTTCCCTCTTGAAGTCGCTGGACAAAGTTGCAGAGGGAGTTTCTCCAGCTCTGAAATTGCGATCTGACAATCTCTGAGATGAAGGTATAACTTACCACGTGTATATATGATGTGCCATGTTATTTTAAAATACACTCTTGGTCAATGATGTTATCCATTTCAGTTTTGTAGTTCTGGCCAACAACAAGCTTTCCATTCCTTCCACCATGTTATTGCAAGAGCTCGAAATTGGAAATTGAAACATGGCTGAATAAAAGGGCATGGAGAAATTTAAGTTCCACAATGCCCTTTTGTGTTGGGTGTAGTCTAGGGGGTCTGAGATCATGTCCCCTGATCAGACTCTTTATCATCCAGTTTTGTCTTATTTTAGTCATGCATGTATCACCCTTGCTTTTACTTAGATGCATTTGGTCGAAAAGCGAATTGAATTGCAAAATGAGTGGGAAAATTGGTAATTAAGGAATTTTCGTAGCATCAGCAATGAGGAAGTAGCCCTTGAGCTGCAGTTACTTCCAGGTTTCAAATTGCAAAGAAATGAAATCACCATTTGGGTTTCTTTTGTGTTATTAGACTAGCAATTGTTGCAATTCAATGGTGCACCCAAATGATCCCTTTGACCTTTTAATGGTTCTACCTAATCATGTAATTGTTGATTGATTCCATCTGTATTGTTCATCAGTGTGATTTTGCTCTATTAAATAATTTGAAAATTTGGGAATCCTGTTTTTGTTGGAGGCCAGTATGTGGTACTTGGAGGTCCCATATATCAGGGATCTAGATCCTACATCTTGTGGGCTGCACTGACATCTTCATGTGTGAATCTATAGAACAGGAGCTGCTTTGTTCACATGATAGAATTTACAGAATTTGGATTACTAATTCAGGAGCTGCTCTGTACTTGGAGGTCTCATATATCAAGGATCTTGACCAACTTGTTAATCCTCCATTGGACAGTTCTTTCTATAAAGGAACTGCCTCAATAGACCACCCAAAAGTGTTTTACTTTACTTGTCACAAGCATATGATGCCATCATTAACACTTCAATGTTGTTCTCATTGCTGGTGCACCTAATTGGCATATGCCCACCAAACAATGGGCCTCACATTTATGCCTGCACCATCAAACAATATGATTGCTTGCGCCTTTGTTGAATTTTCATTTTTGTTGTAGTTGCATGAATCTTCTAACTTGTGTACCAATAACTATGTTTCTTATAGATTACATGTATAGACTGTCTAAATTGGGTGCCAGGTTGGCAAGGACGACAGGGTTTGGTGTCCCATCTGCAAGCAACGAGAGTTGAGAGAGAATCATTATCTTATTTACTATACTTGTTGCAAGCTTCAAATCGATGTCCAAAGTGATAAGGTGTTGTCCCAATTCACTGCTCAGATCTTACACTTTCGAGTATTGAATTCTCATGTCTAAGTATGCTAATTTCACACAAGAGGGGATTTCTGAACATGGCTCCTATTTTAAAAGGTTCTACAATTGTTAGATTTTGCAATCCAAATTCCACTCACTAGTACGAGCATCCTACTTAAATTTTCTGCTAGGTCACTCACAAGTATGAGCATCCTACTTATATTTTCTGCTGGGTCAACTACCACCTATTCGGGCCCACTTATTGATGGCCTGGATACCCAGCACATGCGCTACGTTAGTACACGGGCCGTGTTTGTATGGAATGTACATTGCTCAGGCTGAAAGTTCATACACAACTGTTCCGGTTTTTAGCTTTTCTTACCAGATGGTATCGTTAACTGATCCAAACCGTTGTTACCATGGGGCTTGCAATGGATGCTCATGTAATAAAAATATTCAAGATTGAATCATCCTGTTTGTATAATGTCTGGTCTTTTTCTTGTTTCAAACACGAATTATTATCATGTTGGGGATGATGACCTGTGGTTTCATTACCATATGTTTTAGATTTGTGGGTCCCATTATGAGGTGTGAGTGCCATCCAAACCGTCCATTAGATGTGGCCTCCACTGTTAGGCATAGATCCAAAATACTGTGGGGGTTGGGGATAAGGACCACCATAGAAACTTTCAGATGGAATGTGGAGTCCATGGCATTGTGTTTATACTATCCAATCCATTCATCAGGTGTGCCCCACCGGGATGAGGTAAGACACTGAAACTCAAATCCATTCCAAATTCTAGATGCATGCACCACTGTAATCTAATACATAGATTTTACGCATATTATACATTGTTACCTTTGAGATTTAGTAGTCGTGCCCAATATGAAAATGACTTACAGAAATTAGGAGAATAACGTGGTTAGTTCAAATTGGTTACTTAATATTTTTAGCCCAAAACCATAAAGTTTAGTAGAAATCATGACAATATACAAATAGAAATCATGAATAATACCCCCAAAATGCAAGGACTGATTTGAATGTGTGCAGATCTATTCTCTGAATTTCGCAATGATTTTGGGTAATGTAGTTGGGTTTTTTAAAATAAGGATTTATTCTCTTTTTCTCTGAATTTTTTGTTTAGAAGGAACCAGCTGAAAAATAAATGTTTAGGTGTTCCAAAAGGAGGTTTTGATTTAGGAAAATATCAAGCTCATGGACAATCAATATTAAGAGAAATCGAGTAAGAAAGTTCAATGAATCTAGTGTGTACTATGACTCTTACCTTTTCTTTTTTCTTACACACACATGCAAGTGGGATTGGCATTTGTATTTGCCGCTATACATGTAACATTCATGCATTATGTGAGACATCCATATTTGATAGTTAGCACTGCTATTATATATAGCTTGATGGTTAACACTGTTATTTACTTGCAAAGAGTCAGTCTCAATCCAAAAGTCAACATTAAAATAGAAAACTGCAATTTATGCAAGTAAAGAGAATCCTTAAAGCTTCACATTGATTTACCTAAGACTTAAAAAAGGGCTGTCAACTGATTAACATCCTTTTAGTGGGTATTACTACAATTCTCAATTTGTTGTTCTGTCATTTTTTGTGCTTAATGGAGAGCAAAACTGAAAGTTGTTGTCCATATGTTAAATTTCCAAGTTCTATGTTAGTATCTTCTAGAATTTCAGCTATAGATTTTTTTCCTGTTTTTAGATGAAATTTAACATGATCTTCCAAATTGTATATCTTTGATTCTTAGAACCAATACAAGCAATCTCTTCCTACATAGCTCTACAAAGTAAGTCAGCGGGTTTCTCTCCATTTGTTTTTTAGGTATTATTCATCAATCTCTTCCATAAATAATTAATCTTGCTTAATTTATATTTTTGTCGTTTCATTTATGTCTTTTCCTATAGAGTAGAGGCCCAACTTGTAACTCCTCAGAACCCGCTCTACCGTAAGATATTACGGTGTATGACGGTTCCTAGCAGGTTAAGTTGCAAGTTATTATATAGAGTTGGTTGGATGTCTTTTATTTTTGTAAATGTTGTTAATACTTAGTTGGATGATGAATGATACTTGTGATTGTGAATGACAGTAAACAACTTATTATATATATATATATATATATATATATATATATATATATATATATATATATATATATATATATATATATATATATATATATGTATGTATGTATGTTATCCTTGGAGGATTTATTTTTTAAGGGGACATGATATTCTTGCCGCCTATGGTATGGTGCCCCAATATTGCTCGTATGTTACTAGTATGTAGTAGATATTACTAGGTTAATTTATCAAAACAAAATTTGTTTCTTTGGTTTAAAATTCATTCTGTTATTATTTAGCTAGATGATGAATGTCAATTGTGATTGATTATGTAATTATTTAAGTATAAGACAATCAGTTGCCCATTTGAGAATTTTTATGTGGCCAAACATAGATATAATGTGCTTTTGGAGGCATAAAAATTCTCAAATTGTCCCACGTTTGGATAAATCAAGGCTGGATAGATTGGAATGCTTTTGGTTACCTGATTTAAATGCACATGCTAGTTCTGCATTGTATCTGTCCTTTTCTCTCTGGTTACATTTCTTATATTTATTTTTAATGTCAAATATCCTCACATTATGTGGATACTTGACATGGGAATCAAATGCAAGATCAACGTATTCGGAGAGACATGGGGAGACTCTGCCAGAATTTCAGTGTGGGCATTTAAATGGGAACATCAAAGTATTACAATCTATCCAGTCTTGGATGGGTGACTGATTTAGTTAGTCAGTTAAAGATACCATTAGAGATTCTATTAGATGCCTAAATCGTCGTTGCTTATGTGGTGAGCAATAACGGTGCTTGTTTCATTATAATTTGTCTCTTTAGTACTCTTCCTTAAATTTTTCTTATACCCATTCTAGTTTATCTCTCCTGGGAAGCTTTGTCGGGCTCACGTTGTATTTCAACTAACTTGTCGAAGTAGCCGAGGAACATAGTGATGGATAAGAGTTGGATTCATTTGTCAAGGTATCTCAGTAACTTCTTCTTCCAGTTGTTGTGGCCCAATGGTTAAGATGCATTGTTTGATATGTCTTCCAATTGCATTGAATGGTTTAGGGTAAGCAATGCATACATAAGTGGAGCTAAGGAATTCCTAGACTTTGCATTTACAAATACAAGTGATAGAGGGAGGATCCTATGTCCATGTAAGAACTGCAATAACAACTTCTGGGTATCTCGATAAGAAGCATATGATCATATTGTGTGTGATGGATTTAATACGAGTTGTACTCATTGGTGTTTTTATGGGAAAGCCACGTCTTCTTCTATGCCTAATCTGGATCCAAACGATGATATGCACGAATTGTTACATGATGCATTCAATTTTTCGGGTCTGGACGATCAAGAGAGTGATGCAACATATAGACCTACACAGGGGCTCAATATTGAGCACAATAATTTTTGAAATTAGTAGAAGACGCCGATAAGGAATTGTATCCAGGCTGTAAGAAGTTTAGAAAGCTCTCTTTCATTATTCAACTATATCACATAAAGTGCCTTGGTGGATGGAGCGACAAGTCATTCATGATGTTACTTGAATTGCTAAAGGATGCACTTCCCGAAGGTGAAACCTTACCAAGGTCTTTCTATGAAACCAAGAAGATTATTGGGGACTTGGGCCTAAAATACAATAAAATTGATGCTTGTCCTAATGATTGTATGTTATATTGGAAGGATGTTGTCGACGAGCAATCATGTGATATATGTGGTGCTTCTAGATGGAAAACATTTGAACATCAATCAAATGACGAGGCGACTTCTTCGACTGCCAAAGAGAGAAAAATTCAAGCCAAAATATTACGCCATTTTCCTTTGAAATCAAGGCTTTAGAGGTTGTACATGTCATATAAAACAGCATCCTCTATGAAATGGCATTATGAGTGTCGCACCGAAGATGGAATGTTAAGGCATCCGGCTGACTCCCCAGCGTGGAAAACTTTTGATCACTACCATCCGACCTTTTCATCGGATAGTCGCAATGTTAGACTTGGGTTAGCAGCTAACGGTTTCAATCCATTCAAGACAATGAGTATTGCTCATAGCACATGGCCGATTATTTTGATACCATATAACTTGCCACCATGGATGTGCATGAAGCAATCTTATTTCATGATGTCTTTGCTTATTCCTGGTCCTTCTGGACCTGGTAATGATATTGACATGTATTTGCAACCTTTAATAGATGAATTGAAGGATTTGTGGGAGGTTGGCATAGACACTTATGATGCCTCAAGCAATGAAATATTTCGAATGCGTGCAGCATTGTTGTGGACTATCAGAGACTTTCCTGCATATGCGAACTTATCTGGATGGAGCAGTAAAGGATGCCTTGCTTGTCCTTGTTGTAACAAGGACACTTTATCTAAATACTTGAAGCATGGTCGAAAGTTTTGTTATATGGGCCATCGTTGATTCTTGGAACTTGATTATAGATTTAGAAGTAATAGTAGATCTTTTGATGGTACAGAAGAATTTAGTGAGGCACCAACTTTGCTATCTGGGTCTGATGTGTTGGATCAAATATAAGGAATTAACGTCACATTTGGGAAGAAGACTCCTGGCAATTATGGGCACAAGAGAAGACGAGAGGATAATGCGAAAGATCGATATAACTGGAAGAAGCAGAGTATCTTTTTCGATTTACCATATTGGGAGCATAATTTGTTGCGGCACAATCTGGATGTAATGCATATTGAAAAGAATGTGTGTGATAATGTCCTCGGGACATTGTTGAACATTGAAGGAAAAACAAAGGATAGTTTAAAGGCACGTCTCGACATGCAAAATATGGGTATAAGATAAACATTGCACCCAAGGCAGCTTTCATCAAACAAAACATATTTGCTACCTGCATGCTTTACCATATCATCCAGTGAGAAAGATGATTTCTGCAAAGTTTTGAAGCGAGTGAAAGTTCCAAATGGTTATTCAACCAATATTTCACGATGTGTGCATCTCAAAGAGTGCAAAATTTTAGGGCTCAAGAGCCATGACTGTCATGTTATGATGCAGCAATTACTTCCTGTAGCGATACGAACAATATTGCCTAAGTGCGTAAGCTCAGTCTTCTTGAATTGTGTAATTTCTTTAGGGAATTGTGTTCCAAAGTTGGCCAAGTAAAAGATTTTGATGGGCTGGAATCTCAAATTGCGGTAACACTTTGTCATCTAGAAAAGATCTTTCCACTAGCTTTTTTTGATATTATGGTGCATTTGCTGATTCATTTAGCGGGCGAGGCCAAACTAGCAGGACCGGTACAATACCGATGGATGTACCCTATCGAGAGGTGGGTGTTAATATTTATAAATTAAATTTATTTTCCATGCTATTCTAGTCACGCTAATCGATCATATATTTCTAAACTGTTTAATATTAGTGACCATAGGTACCTGCACACATTGAAGTCATATGTACGAAATAAAAGTCGGCCCGAGGGTTCAATTACAGAAGGGTACTTGGCGGAAGAATGCTTAACTTTCTGCTCGAGGTACTTGCATAATGTGGAGACAAGGTTCAACTGACCAATACGAAATGATGGCTATGGTAACACCGTTATAGAACAATCCGCTATTTTCCCACGAATAGGTCGTGCATTAGGGAAGCTGGAGGATTGTGTGCTAGATAAAGTTGCATTTACAGAGGCACATCGATATGTTCTATTTAACAGCGGTGCACTCATCCCATTTCTTAAGTAAGAAAACTATAACACTTATTTTATACATGATGGAAAATAAGTTACTATCACGTGTCTTACTGAAACCAATTCATATGTAGAAAACACATGAATGTTGTTAAGCAGAAGAATCCTCGCGCACGACCAAGGGATATAAAACGCATTCACAATGAAATATTTCATAAATGGTTTAGCGATCATGTAAGTAGTTGATACAATAAGTTGATCGACGTGTGCATGTTCATTTATTTTCATTGTCCAGACATGTGCTTTTGTTTTAACATTTTTAAAATAGGTTGAACAGCTGCGCCAGGTAGAGAATGAGCAGGTCTCAGAAGACCTTAGATGGCTAGCTTGGGGTCCTTGTGCAACAAGAAGATGTAAGGGTTTTATCATAAACGGCTTTAGGTTTCACACTAAAGACCGAGAAAAGAAAAGAAAAACTCAACATAGTGGAGTTGTGGTGACCGCAAAGACATCAAGCTTTGCGACTGTCAACAACAGAAATCCTGTTCCAGGGAGATGTAACTTACTATGGTGTCTTGACAAACATAATTGAACTGGAATATTATGGTGATCGGAAAGTTATACTTTTAGGTGTGATTAGGTTGATGTTCTATCTCAGGGCAGGGTGTCAGGAAGGATGGGTTGGGGTTCACGCTCGTGAATTTGAAACAGTTGTCTGATGAACCGTTTGTTTTTGCATCTCAAGCTGAGCAGGTGTTTTATGTGTAAGACCCTGTCGAGAAGGATTGGCATATTATGATGAGGGCGAAACCTAGGGACTTGTTTAACATGCATGGGGAGGATTTTACAGATGATGCTGATGCATACTTGGGGAGCTCGCCATGCAATGATTAAAGTTAGGAGGATTTGAGTGATGTCATTGATAGTTGGGAAAGGATAGATATCGATGGTACAACAATTATCACACCTTTACCACCCACCCAGACAATGGTAGATGACCAAACAGATGATACTGAGTTTTCTGATTGTGATGGAAATGACATTATGTACAATAATTGATTTCTTATACACTAGATTGTCCTAAAGTATGAAAGAGAAATTCACTTCTTTTTTCAAATGGTTGAGTTATTATTATTTTCACATGTTCATTTATTTTCATTGTCCAGACATGTGCTTCTGTTTTAGCTTGATATGATGATTTTGAAATATATTCCATTGATAATGGGATTCACAATTTGTACGGCTTGTATATTTCAATATGCAACTGTCCACAAATCAAGTTGTTCATTTTATGAATCTCCATTTAAATGAGAAATATTTGATTATCATATTATCATATTTCTAGACATATACAGGTGTTAAACATGATGCTAGACGTAGGGTTAGGCAATCTGTAGGCCCTATGACTGATAGCACCAGCCAGCCTCAGCTGCCCCAAACTAATGTTGGTCATGCCCAACCTTTGCTGCCTCAGGCTACTAGTGGTATAACAAAATGTGTTCTTCTCTCGTAGACAATGTGTTTTATCGTGTAATTTTCTTTTGTTAATTAGTTTTATATGTACCATTGTGATTTTATTCAACAGATTCAACATCCAAGAAAACAAAGACTCGAGGCCCCACACGATCCTTTGATATTTGGAAAATGCGTGAAGGTCAACGGATTTCTATTTCTGTTAATGATCTAAGGCAGCCCGATTGTGACAATGCTAGTAAGCTGACAAATTTCATAGGGACAATAGCACGCAATGGGGTATATGCTCCCCTTACATTTAATGATTAGAGGGCGGTGCCAAATGCGAAGAAAGATAATATGTGGGGGCTTGTCATGGTGATGGTTACGATGCTTTTTTTTTGTTCATTATGTGATTGTTCGCTTTTAACATGTGATGTAGTCTAAGTTTGAGTTTGACGATAATGTTAAGGCTTGGGTGCTGAAGTCACTTGGTAAAAAATGGAGGGAATGGAAGGGTAAGCTGAAGAAACTCCACTACTCTTCTCATGAGACTGATGAAGAGCGGCTCGCAGATCTTGATGAAGAAGATCAATGGAAGACTCTCGTTCAGTTTTGGAACTCTGAAGAGGGGAAGGTATGCCTCATTCAATTATAGAATTATACAAAATCTTTTGTTGATATTTTATAATTTACTGTTGGTGTGTCACATATGCTCGTTCTAAAAAAAATAAAGAGAATCGGAAGAAACAACTGATTAACCACATGGCAGGCTCGAAGAGTTTTGCGCGAATACGTGAGGAACAGGTAAATTTTATTAATAACCTGACCAACCATGTTAGTATATTTATGTTATATAACTTGTTTGCATAATAATAGAGGAAAAGGGCCAATGGGGAGGATCTGAGCTAGGCAGATATGTTTATCTTGACTCATACATGCAAAGATGGAAAGCCTATGGATGAGGCCTCATCAGTAGTAATGGTATGTTAATGTATTTACATGCAAGAAGAGCTCCATATAAATGTGTAGTAGCAGCTAGAGTATTTACGCATTAACTGTTACCATGTGATAATTATTATTGTAGACAAAACTCAATGAAGAAATATCTCAGCAACCCGGGGCCTCACAGAGTAGCACTGCAAGGGATGATCTATTATCTCAAGTCATGGGAGAAGACAAGTATGGTCGTGTCTGCACTTATGGGTTAGGACCATCTCTATCTGATTTGTGGGGGGCAACATCCAGCCAACAAAGGATGGCTTCCATTGATCAAAGGAGAGATGAAAGATATGAGGAACTACATGCTGATATAGTCTCTCTTAAAGAAAATATAGCTACACTCTCATCCTCAAGAGAAGCTGAAATGTCAACCCTTAAAGAAACTATGGTTGAAATCTCATCCGCAAGAGATGCTAAAATTTCTTCCTTAAAAGAAACTCTGATGAAATTGATAGCCACTATGAATAATGCAAACAATAACCCACCCACAGTATTCGGTGTTGCAGCTAGTTCTAACATGAACCAACCGTCCTCATCATCAAGCCATTGGGTGAACTCTCGGGTAATTATATTATATACATGTCTTTATTTACATATGCACTATATTCTAGATTATATATAGTTTAGTTGGTATATAATGATTGATATTGATTTATCATTTGCAGAAACACTCGACGAATAAGGGGAAGACCACGAGTTGCACTAGTGCTGGGGTAATTCCTTATACCAAGTGAACAGTTCTTTTATTATATTTTGATGATATTGTGTTCTTAATTATATGGGGTATACAGATGAGTGTTTATTCAATACAATGCAGTTTGTCAAATAGTGAATTTTATTTTGTAGGATGTGACTAGAGTTCTTCTTACAAGTATTGTCAAACCCAGGGTTACTATTACTAAAGGAATTGTTTTGAGCAAGGATCCGCTCACAAAAGTAGGGGGGCACGAACTTGGAATTGGTTTTTGGGAAGTATTAATTCATGTGGCAATAGTACAGGAGGAGGTTTTGATAAGACCCTATGGACGATATAAAACAATTGGGGATGCTATTGGAATGAGTATTGTTTGGCCCTCTATTATGTGTAAGGTCAGATTATTTTTTTTTCCATATACAATAGAATTTCTTGTACAAGAATGCGAGTACTAATTAATTTCTTTTTATTGCTTTGTTTTGTAGGTTTAAGGAGAGATGGATTGAGCTAAATGAAAGGATCTCTCTCTCTCTAACATGAACTAAATGTTTTATGTTTTGTGCATGGGTTTAGGACTGATTTGTGATTGGTTTTGGATAGAAAGTGTTTAACTCTCATTTTGGAATTTGGATTAACTTAAGATCCAATGCATATGATAGGTTGGGTAACTAAATCAACAAGTTAGCCAACATGATTTACTCTTGTTCTTATCAATTTTCTTTATAACTCAATGAAAATCTTGTTCTTTCCATGTTTCTTTACAACATTAATAGGATGGCGTTTACCTTTTTTAGCGTGTTTTTTGAGGCAGTATTAGATGATGGAAGCCAAGCGAAGGAGATCAACTACATTTATGTAAGTATTATAAGTCTTAAGCTCCATTTGGTCATCACATCAATCTTTATGGATATAATTTTTTACCAAACCAAATGGATCTTAAGCCCATTTTTTAACTCCGCCAATGCAACTACTTGCATTGCCGGTCCCAAGCTCGGGTAAAGGAGGAGGGAGAAAGGCTTGAGCGTCAAGGTGAGTTGTATAATTTTCTTCCATATTTCTTTAATGCGGCAATACTATTTGAAATTTTCAGCATTTTTACAAGTTGAGAAGTAGATTGATCCAAAATTCTGTTGATAGTGTAATCTCTAATTACTTTATGATTCTTGTAGGTGCATTTGTTGTGTATTTAGAGCCATGGCATGCAGATGTATTTGGACCCAGGTACTCTCTTGTTTCCTAGGATTTTGGATCTATTTTCTACACTTTGCAAGGTATTTCCAAGAGCAGGGGTTTCAGACTTTCCTTATGCTTGCCCTGTTCTTTTGGTGGAGACCTTGGTTTTTTCGTTGTGTCCTTACATTACATTGTATAGAGCATGTTCTACTATAGGTCCCTGTGCTCCCTAGCCTAATTGTTTATTTCAGTTTTATAGATACAATGACAGGTTTTCAGCTCCAGAGGAAGTTCATGGTTTTTACAGCAGTGCCTTGAAGTCCAAGACTACAACAATCTAGGACTATAGATGTAAAGGGAAGGGCCCTGCCATGGATGGGCATTCCTCAAAAATCCCAAATACAAATATCCTAATTAAAATAAATAAGATGGGTACATTGTTTGTATTCTAAACTTATATGCGTTATCCTTGGGGAATGTACCATTTGAGACGCATCTATTTTTTGCTTTCTACCTTTTTATTGTTTGGTATTTATTGTTGTAGATATGTATATAAGGACTTTGAGGGGCTTTTTATGATTTCCCATTGCTAATGCATTTAAAAGAGTGGTCTTTCTTATTTTGGATATGTTCCCCTAATCTTGAGGTTCTCTTTATAAAGATAATTCCCACATTGTATCTCGATGTGTTTCTGCAGATTGGGAGTAAGGAAAGCAAGATGATCTTCAGTGTTTTTATTATTAGAGCCCTCACAGCTAATACCTTCGCAGACAAGGTGAAGGAGATGATGAGCCACTATTTTGTTTGGGTTTTTCTAGTGCTTTTTTTTTCCAATTTATAATGACTATAGAACTTAGCAGTTAACCATCTGTATGGTATGAAGCCATTGTAAACTCCTCGACTTCTGTTTATCATGCATGATTCATTGCTCATTTGGATCTATGTTCAATCATTGATTCAAGCTTTGTTATTATTGAGGCTTTTTTTTTCAGACTTGTCCATATTTTGTATTCCCATGTGATTGCTTAAATTGCAAGTCATTTTGTTTTCTACATTTCTTGCTTATATTTGGAGCAGTACTTTTCCAGTGCTATTTAAGGAGAGATTATATGTCATGTTTCTGTTTAGTGCATTTCTTGATGCTTGTTTGATTTCTTGAATGTGTGCAATAATATTTGTGTCAGCTGACCTCTTTGTTGTTGCTATGTGATAAGGCTCTATTACATTTCCTTGATCCAGAGAAATTCAAGAATAAAGATGATTTTGTTGAAAAATATAAGAATCTAAGCTCCTTCAATGACATTGAGGTTTTATCACTTACCTTGCACTCTCAGTTCCATGTGGTATATTCTGTTTCCATATGTAGTTGAAGTTTACTGGGTTTTTCTTTAGCTTGCTAATCTTCACAAGGAATTGAGGTCTCACATTCTTCGAAGAGTTATCAAGGATGTAGAGAAGTCTTTGCCTCCAAAAATTGAGCATATCCTCCAGGTTAAAATGTCTCCCCTTCAGAAACAGTAAGCACACTACCCTTAGCTTGTAAGGGACTGCTTATAGCACTTAGTATGTTTGCTAACTTGGAGTGTGTCTGTTTATGGTTGCATCCTTCCAGGTATTACAAGTGGATTTTAGAACGTAACTTTCACAACCTAAACAAAGGAGTTTGCTGAAATCAGGTTTGCACCTATTTCAAATATTTAGGGCCTGTTTGTCATTGAAGAAATGAGCACTTGTGATCCTTAAAAATCACTTATTAAGCACTTTTAAAGCCAATTCTGTTAATATACTATTAAGCTTCATTTCCTGATGAACAATGCTAAGAGAATTTATGGCGCACATGCGATATTTGGGCCACCGTCATGTCATGATCACGGTGAAACAAATCATACCAAACAGAGCATGGGAAAGACTGTTATTTTCCATATACTCATATATGAGCAATAGCTAATTTCCTTCCATACAGCATCCATAGAGCTTTACAAGATGCGGGTGTTACAAAGCAGAAATCATGCCTATCTCATCGACAAACTGATACAGCATCCATAGAGCTTTACAAGATGCGGGTGTTGCAAAGCAGAAATCATGCCTATCTCATTCACAAATGGGTATGCAAATCTATTTACAATTGGGGAATTTTTGTACTGGGTTTTGCATCATTTGATGTTTTGGAAAAGCCTGCAGTTGTTCCTTGCCTGATTTGGTGTTTCTATAGGAGGAGCAATCATACAGTCACAACCTCTTATTGTTTTGGAAAAGACTAAGCACATTCTTTTGATTACATAACTGGCTTGAAGTATTTTTTAGAATGGTGTGATCGTATCTATACAAAAAGAAACTTGAGATTGTGTGTGCATGGTGTGGGTTTACACTCTTATATAGTTGGGGCTGCCATCGTAAATAATATTAAGATGCATCTCTGTTTAGTTAATTTCAGTCCATTCATAGCCCTTGATTACATACAGATCTTTCCTTCAAAGAGGGAAATAAGGAATGGCCTAGAGAAGCCCTCTTATGGAATTAGCGTGATCTTTTCTTCAAAATATTTTGCTGTAGGTGATGTGGTTCTGTTTAATTTGGGAGACAAGCTTCTTGAATGGAATTACCGTGAGCTTACATTTTTTGTTTTCATTTCAAAATTCAGGCAAAAGCACTTTCGGGGAAAAATATGCGTGACATTCTTGTTCAAAGGGAGCAAGCAGAGAGAAATGTAAAATATCTGTTCACAGTTCAGAAACTCAAGGATTTTCAGACAGTTGCTCTCAAAGCCAGGAATGGCTACGACTCATTCCATATTGCTGCTAAGCAGGGCCATCTTGGTAAGCATTTGATTTGATTTGATTTATTTTATTTTTTTTATTTTTCATCTTTTCTACTTCTACATGGACGGATAGTTTACATTGGCATGCCTGTTAAGTGTTTTAAAATTTCATTTGCTTGGGATTTTTTGGCCAAGTCATTCCAGTTGGCATTTAACATAATCAAAATTGATTATAAATGTTTAATCATTTATGGGAAAATTGTTAGTTCCAGGCTTCTAGCAATGCTTTCCTTTTGCTTTAGGCAGTTTACTTTTTCTCTCAAGGATAGTTTCTGATCAGCAGTTTGTTTGACATTGATTTTATTTGTTAGGCCCAATGTTTGACTGGAGATTGCTATCTTCTCAAAATAAATGAAACCATGAAAGCTTTGGTGATCTTTAACACCTCATAAAACAGCAAGAAGATCTTGGGTATTTTTCTTTGGTGTACTGACAAATTGTGTTTAGCACGTTTACCAAAACAACTTGGTGTTTGCGGCAG
The DNA here is from genome assembly GCF_029962835.1 of Magnolia sinica. Classification (NCBI taxonomy): domain Eukaryota; kingdom Viridiplantae; phylum Streptophyta; class Magnoliopsida; order Magnoliales; family Magnoliaceae; genus Magnolia; species Magnolia sinica. Next base: position 62,381,143 of record NC_080581.1, read on the forward strand.
TAAGGAGAAAGACCTGTGTTAAGCTGCTAGTGTTTTCCTGCTCTCTGTTCCAACGGCCAGGATTTGATGCCTAGTGCAATCCTATTGGCCTTGGAAGATCAAACATCTGAATCACAAAAGGAGGTGAACTCCATGGCTGATTGTCTGCTGATTAAAGAATAAAGAAAAAAAGAAGTGACCACCTGTTTTACCAGTTTGCCACTGTAAGCTCTTTTGAGAGATGGTTAAACCTGTAATTGTGCTATGTGATATTTTCCTTCTCTTCATAAAGTGAGCACCATGGTTTAGTATAACTCTAACATGATATGCAAAATGGTTGTTTTGAACTACAGTTCTCTGTCAGAGTTTGGTGTCCTTGGATTCGAGTTGGGTTATTCAATGGAAAATCCAAATCATTAGTTGTGTGGGAAGCAGTTGATGCATGTCTTGTTGTCATCTGATAGGGAAGAAGACAATTGAACTTGAAATATGCATTAGACAGAATGGTAACACTGGAAATATAAAAGCTACCACGCATAGTATGTCATCAGGCAAGCTTGATGAGCTGCGGAAAGAGCTCTCTTCAAGTCATGAAGGAATATTGCCACATACCATTCTTTCCACCCAACAGATTAGCATGTTACGCACCGAAAAACCAACTTCCATGGAGCAGCTAAGGACTAGCCTGGTTCTGACTATCATAGGAGTAGTTTTCAAAGGGCTAATGGTGGGTGATCCACTCTTCTCGTTGCTTACAAGTGGGGCAATCCAAAGTTCAAATCACTTTAGCCTTTTGACGCCACTCGTGCTAGGAGTAGACCATATAGAGGATTTGTTTTTATTTATTTATTTATATTTAAGACCATTTATTGTAATAAATTTTGTTTAATATTCAGTTTTATTTGTATTGCATCATTTTTATGTTTCAAATATTTAAAAAATACAGGTTTTGATTGAATTAAATATAATACAAAATTACTGGCATGCTAGAGTGTGAAATCCATACAAAGGCTTTTACCGACGCTCGTGTAGAAATCTTACGGCGCTTTTTCACGAGAAAAAGTGTCCAAAAACCACTTTTATCAGCGCTCTGAGAGATTTTTAGCAGCGCTTATTCGCGTTGGGGAAAAACGATAATTACGGCGCTCATAAAAGCACCTCGAAAAGTTTACTAGCACCGCTATTACCTTTAGCGACATACCCATTTATCGGCGCTTGATTAGCGCCGCTAATAGAATCAGCAGCGCTTTTAGGGATTTTTAGCGGCGCTTACGAGCGCTGGTAAAAGTCCCATTTGTTGTAGTGCACCCAGGAAGTTTTTAATAGTAGGTATTCAATCACCACTATTTCCTGTGGTGTGGTCCACCGAAATTTGAATCTACTTTATGTTTAGAATCATGACCTAAAATAAGTTGTCAAAGCAGATGAACGTGTGGATGTAAGGCACATACGTCGCCGTAGGCCCCACGATCAGGCATCCACCGAAGCCGCCTCCTCATCCACATTGCCAAGATGCCTTGACTCAAATAACTAACCCTACGTATGTATACACAAAGTGGTGACCATAACTCACTTCTATTAATCATCTACATCACATCTGGTTTCGATTTGTGAGACGAAGGCAAAGACAAAGTGGTGACCCCCTGATGAGCTTTGTTCGACTGATCAAAGCCACTCATCAGGCAATAACGATAGTGAATATGCGTTGCCTAAAAGAATCAGGCCCATCTGATGTTCAGATGGGTGCACCAGCGTATAAAATATGGTGATTGTCAGCCATTTCTATCAATTAGTCATTTTCCTGTACAACACCAGCCCATGAATTATAACATTGGCCTGACACCTGAGCTACGTTATTTACATGGTCTTCACTCCTGACTCAGTGGTTGACTCACAAGAGTTTGAATGTAAAGGTCATGGATTAAAAATAATAATAATAACTATTGTGGTAATTTGGTGTGATAGTGCGTTAAATAAAAAATAATAATAGTTTTTTTTTTAAAAAATAAGGCATCTGCAAAGAGCTGCTTTATGTTACCAATAAGTCAGACTCCCACCTCGTGAGTGGTTCCATGTTTCAGAGGTCTGTCTTATATAAACCGCACTATAGTGCTTTCTCTTCCTATTCCTTTTGCATGCCATTGATTGGCTGGCTCAGATTATCTAATTAGGCAGTTTATTATATTTCAATATACGTCTATTTTTTGTAGCCATGATTTTATTAATTATATATGTAGTTATTTATTGTAAAGAACTTCATTTTTTTTCTAAACAAAAAAGTTAAAATATATTACAATTGCTCCTTTAAAAGTCGTATTGTGTAGCATGGAATCTATTTGGGTGAGAGAAATCCAACGTATATAGTTAGCTTAAGTCACTGGAAATAACGTGGACCAATGAGACCCAACTATAGTGGAATTTCCTGTGCCTTTAACACAGACAATCCACACTCAATTATAATTTATAAGTATAACTTATATATTGATCGAGTTCGGGTTGGGTCGAGCAACACAAGACATCAAACCCAAGCCCTACCCAAGTTTTATTGAGTTGGGGTTTATATAGCCCAAGCCCGAGACTGAACCCGATACATCCTACCCAAGCCCAACCCAATGTCAGGTCGATCATGGGTTTTTCAGGTTGACCCCGCCTGACTTTCAGCCCTATCACCAATCGATATGCACTAGAGGATGATGAGGCAACATCCCAAACACTCCTGCCATGAGAGAGTTATCTCATCGGTTGAGACCATCCATATGGAAGTTTGATCGAGCATGACAAGAATGCCAAGGCTTGGATCGAACAATACTAGATGCACTTGCTCGCACGGTAACTTGACCTTGTTTAGTGCATCCCATATCCCTTCATTCATAAGCCCTGCAACCATCCACCATTCAATCGGTAGGTTGTTAATGATCTAGAATTATAATGATTTCTACTTTCCACTTTCCGAAAGGCTAGTAATGCTCTCAACCTCCTTTATTATCCAAATCGGCCACATGCGATGGTTAACTTCCTTGATTAGCGGGAGAGTCATTACAAAAGGTGGTTGCAGAAGTCTCTAAAGTAGATCATCATTTGATTCTCTTCGCAAAGAAAAGAAGAGGGTAGCGTCTTCATTGGCCATCACACCGAGCCAAAAAACAAACAAGCCAAAGATGAGATCAACCATGGCATCCCCCTTTAAAGCTCTATCAATCGAGGCTATTGCTGCTCCAGATGTCTGGAGGTCGTGACAAGGATTTTTTCCACTTGTGCTCCCCCACTAGTCTCACAACCTCCACCAGCTCCAAAGAGAATCTTAGACTTGGGAGCTCCACTCAATCCACCTCCCAAGCCTCCTATCTTAGTTCTCTGATTTATCGATCCTCCTCCACTGACAATGACCGAGGATCGACCACTGCTAAAATCTCCAGGGCCTCGATGAACATTGGGTACTTCCTCGACCAAGGCCATACTTCATCTTTGATTACTCAAAAAAAAATTGAAGAAAGTTTGAAACATCACTAAGAAATTCATTATAACAAATACTGGAACAAATGGTAGCGGGATAGGGAAAGGTTAAATGACCATGATCTCCCTTTTGATGAAAAGTATATTACCCTTTATCATCCCAATCCACCACCATTCCTTACTTCAAGGTAAGCACTAACGACGATAATAAAAAATTCTCAGGACATGGATAAATGATTCTTCACTTACGTCGTTCGATCTGACTAAGGTGGAGATTACTCACCTATATATAATTACCTTCAATTATTTTATCTTTATATCAGCTAACTATCCCTTTTTTTTTTCTTATAGTCACTCGAAAAATGATAGCTACAAACAAGCAAATTGTTGTGGCACAACCACTATAACAAAGCCCACCAGTGGCCGTTGTTCCTCAGATCACTAAAGTTTAGACCATTGATTCTAAAATTACGATGAGTAGTAGAACCTTCCTTCTCATAGTCCTTCAAAAGTCACAACTCTCCCCACTGATGCTGACATGATCATCATACCTTTAAGTCCTCTCGTTGCGACCGATTGGGGAGAAGATGAAGCGCCGTTCCTTCACTCTTCAGCCGAGAAACCACATTCCCAGCCATAGTTCCTCTTAACAAGGAAGATGTTCCTCCAGTGGTCAATGAATCTTCAGTCCATGAAGAAACTATTACCATGGCTGAGGAGGCTATAACAGTCGAAGGAGTAGAGTCCGATTCTCATCTGTCACCCACTCTAATACAAGCATCGATGGGCCAGGCTTCGACTCATGCTACTCCTGGAGAGGGTGGCCTTTCATACGATGATATCATTTCTTCGTTCGAGAAGGCCCTATCTAGAGACGTTGTTGTGGAGGAGTCACCTTCTCTTTTGAACACCTTCCAGGATCTCAAGGCAAAGCTTTAAAGCCTCCTGTAAAAGGGATTATTCGGATCCCTGAACGCCAAGATGTTCGATAAACATATTTACCATATTTAAAGATAACTTAACTATTTACCATATATATGATGTTCATATATACTAAAATTAATACTTTTAAAAATTAGAATTAAAAAACGGTCAGAAAGTACATTCATGTCTCACTCGCTCATGTAGCTCATTAGTGCATGCCACATCATGCAGATGTGGAATCCGCTACAGTTGTTGCAGCTCCACCCGATGAAGTGCTCCCGATCGATCAATCTATAAAGGTTCCCGATCCTTTGTGCCTTTATGACTATGAGTGACCATTTTGAAACTTTAAGGACATGATTAAATTTGGTGAATTTGTACCCAAGAACCTTGAGTGCTCCAAGAGATATCAGACTCTTCCTCAACTCAAGAACATGTCTCACCTCAGTCAAGATGCACTTCATGCCATCAAACATCTTAATGTGCACCGATCTAACACTAACTACTTTGCATGCATTATCATTGACCATAAATACTTGGCAAAAAAGAGGTCTATGTTACTATATGGCCTCTAAACTCCTCCCTCAGGACACTGTTGTATTGCATTCCGCTCGGGAAGAAATTAGAAAAACTATAAACCAACCTTCATACTCAATGTAACTGGTGAACCAACTCCAATGAGAGGTGATATGGTACGAAGCACCTGTATCAAAAATCCATTCTGCGTCAAAATACCTCAATTTAGATGTGGTCAGCACATCATTAACGTTCATCTCCTCACTTGATTATGTTGTGTTAGCCTCCCTAAAAGAACCATATCAATTCTCTTTTCTTGTCTTAGGATTCTGACAATCCTTCTTCATGTGCACGAACATCTCATTAATCCAACACTTCAACTTGCTTTTGCCCTTGCCCTTAGATTTGGATCTCTATCGAGAAGATCTTTTATCCCATTCAGAATTTTAGCCCCAGTTAACTAATGCATTTGTAAAGGCACCCACGTCATTGCTTTTCTTTCTCATCGCCTTCGACTAAAGGGCTGAGATAACGGTTTCGACGCAAATTGTTGATCTATTGGGGCACAACGAGTCTTTGAATGAGTCATATAAAGCCGGGAGAGAATTCAATAGCATACATACTTAATCCTCATCTTTCAGCAATTCTTTCCTATCCAATAATTTACAAATCAACTTGTTGAAATTACTGATGTGGGACTCAACGTTGGCCCTCTCCACCATCTTTAGATTGAATAATTGAAGATTCAAGTACAAGTGATTCTCAAGAGATTTCTTCCCATAGATGTTCTCTAACTACACACATGTACTTGCTGCAATTTTCTCCCTTATAACATTATAGAGGACCTTATCCGTTAAGCACAATTCGATAGAGGTTCCCACTTTCTTATCCATCTTGTTCCGTTCATCATCTATCATAAATTTCGGTTGCTTTTATAGGAGAGCATCATCCAATCCTTATTCAACTAGGAGACCGATCATCTTAACCTTCCATAGTTTAAAATTATTTTTCCCATAATATTTTTATACATCGGACTTTTGATTAGATGCTATTGATATGATGCTTTTAAATTCAATATACTTCCCAACGCTAGCACTGATACCACTTGTTTGGAAACCATAGAAGCACACAAAGATGAATTAAGAAAAGTACTCCAATCACACAAACAAGTTGAAATACAAAAAGACCAAATTTTATGTGGAAAAATCGATGTGGGAAAAGAAAAACCACGGCACAAAGTTACAGTGATGCACTATGAAAGTAGAAAATTACAAAAGTGAGATTATTAATTCGAATAAGCCTCGAATCTTCCTCACAAGACAAGCTATGCCCTTAAAATCCTAGGAATGAATTTAGAAAGCCCAGAACAACTCACTTTCTACACAAATTTTGATTACACCGGATATATATAGCATCACATACTATCACAATCGGAACAGGAAACAAATCTAGCACTTACACAATTTCGTGCTAGCACTCGATGACAGCTTTGATGGGACTTCATGGCATCAAATACCTTTAATGACATCGAGTAAAACAATAAAATGTTCCAACCATAAAACATTGATTTTTTGAATTTTTTTGATTGATTAACATATGCTCAATGGCATCGACATATGCTCGATGGCATCAAATGGTTTATCGATGGCATCAACAGACCCTGTTGTTTACAAATTTAAGACATCTAGAACACTAAGTAGATGCAACCTACTTTTATTTAGACCTTGGATCATAAGTAAGAGTACTGAACACCTAACAATGTAGAAAAAGTGGGGCCCACAACAAATTGGATTGATGCCAAGAATTCCTTTGCATGATCCTTATGTTACTAGCTTTTATACAACCATGACTAACACTTTCCTCACAAGACGACAAAATAGTGAATAAAAAAGTCAATATTGGAGGGTGGGACTTATGGGGTGAGGGATGGATAACTGAATAACTTTCACACCACTGTAATCACCCTATCTTTATGGGTGAGCAAAGTAATTACTTGTAGAGTCAACAGAAAGAGAGGCTACAATCTGACATATGAATATTAAGTACTTTTCCACTATCCTACATACATATCTTTCCCACCACCATGGCCCACTTCTTCCTCACAATGTGGTAAATTAATCCGATGAAACGGTAATAATGGACTAGAAGGGTTGAAAAGTCAATAGTAAAGGTGAAGATGGTGTGGTCTATAGGGTGATAGATGGATCATTCACATTTTACTATAAATTTGAGCCTAATTTAAGAGACAAGGCATAGACGAATGTGGATTGCATCCTACACCAGCGGTCTCCATCTGGGAACGGGCAGGAGCTTTGAGTGCCCACCATGAAGTATGGATTTTATCCATCCCGTCCATCCATTTTTTCATGGAATTTCAAGATATAAGATGAAAACTAAGAAAGATCCAAGAAATAGGTGGACCAGACAACAGGGATTAAACTATTATTGTTAAAAACCTCTTACAGTCCACAGAAGTTTTGGATCGAGCTAATATCTGTGTCGTCTTCATCCAGGTCTATGTAACTTGATGAATAGGTTGGATGGAAAATAAACATCACGGTGGGCCTAGAAAAGTTTCAACAGTGAGAATCATTATCATCGCTTTTTCCTTTAGTGTGGTCTACTTGAGACTTGGATCTACCTAAATATTAGCCATCTCCGATAAAATTCCACGAAATAATGGATGGATGGTGTGGATAAAACCTAGATATCATGGTGGGCACTCAAAGTTCCTGCCCGTTCCTAGCCAGAGACCTACGGGGGTAGGACGCAATCAATGTTCCCCATAGACAAAGTGGTGACAGTCTCACGAGTGACTTTTATCTTTCTTACACCCATCAAAGCGTCTCATTAGACAAATCCTGATAGTGTAGATGTGTTGCGCGAAAGAATTAGAACCATATGATGTTCTGATACGTACGCATGCAGATGCAATGGGATAAAAATCAGGTTATTTGGTTCATGAGGTGAGTTACAGGTGAATGACATGGCATGGATCACAATATGCCAAAATCATGAATTTGCGACGGATCAAATCCGTCCTAAAACCAAATAAACGATGGATTTCGTCCGTCACTTGGTCCGTCACTATTTACTAGGTGCTTTTTTTTGCGACGGATATAATCCATCGTTAATCTACGATGGATAGGTCCATCGCATATTAATGATGGATAAGATCCGTCGCAAAAAATAAAAAATTCGTCGCTAAAATTAGAAAAAGCCCTCTCAAATTAGTCGTCATTAAAAATATTAGCAATGGATAAGGTCCGTTGCTAATATGAGTAGAGCGATGGACCTCAAATCCGTCGTTGATTTTCAGCTTGTTCAGAAATTAGCGACGAATTTGGTCCGTCGCTAAAATATCAGTAAAAAAAATATATCATCAAATTTTTTATTTTATTTTATTATTATTTTTTTGAATCTTACACCTGATAGTCATTCAAAAAATAATTCACATGATTGTTTAATAAGAATCCCATTCACAAAATTGGTAACAACTCAATTCAATAATGAGGAAATGGCCCAAGTGGGGTTAACCCAAACAGCAATTCCCATAGTTTCAAGTTGGACGTGAAACATGGAATTGCAAAGAGAGTTTGGTTGTCGCTATGTCTCACATCCACTATAGTCAACACACAAATGGTTGACGAAACATGGTACATGCCTCAAAAAAGTTGGATACTAAAGTAGATGGCATGACTTCAGAAAATAATTACTAACATTAGGATAATTAGAAATTTGAGAGATGCTTAATAATAAAATTTAGCTCATTCAGGAGCTAGTACTTGGAGAATGCTCAAATTAAACCTACATAAATTATAGAAATAATCAAAGACTATAAAGTTCTTCCATACCTCAAATGTCATATTATGGTAAGAAGGTGCCCATTCTTCAGCAATGCGTTTCTCCAAAGATTCTGCATCAACATTCGGAGGAACTTGGATATCAAAACCTGCCTCTGCTTCAGATGGCTGCAGATTCATGACAAAACCCTGCTCAAAGAAAGTAGTCATTGGTGAGAATAGGGAAAACATTAGAAAAACCATGTAATAACTTACAATCTACTTCCTCAATGCATTATATAAGAAAGTTCTATTATTGCACAGGGTCTGCATGTTTTGAAAGTAGTAGAACCTGCTCATACCTGTAGCTAGATTACAATATTAATAAAAGCCATGAACCGAAGTTCCTATGTATAGAGGATGAACCTGATGCTAAGCCTCTGAAGGATTCAAAAATAAATCATAACCCCACATGAGAACATGGAAATAACAAGAGGAATGAATAGTAAATCGTAAGGGGTGATTCTTCAAATCAACAGCCATTAAACATATGTTAGCGGAGCAGAAAGGAACTGTGAACCCTATTTCAAGGAATACCAAAAGCAATTCCCAATCATCTACAAGTTGTAGCTCCCTATTTCGTGCAAAAATATAAAGAAACGTAAGAAAAACAAGATAAATCTTTAGGGTCAACAACAAACCCACACTACTTGAACAGCCTGCATGAAACATTCCTGTGATGTTGAGAAATTCAAAAGCTACAAAAATTCATGTTAGACTGAAAGAGTGTCGCCCCTAACCCTTAAGAAACCTTTAATGTCAGATGCAAGATCACAACCTGGCTATATGCCCATATGTCCCACACATTTTCCCCCTTTTATTTTAGGCTTTCCTCCAGCCTCTTTGGTTCGGTCTTTCTTGTTTTTTGTTTTCAGAGTTACGAGCTATGGTTTAGTTGAAAGCTGGTGTTGTGGCTAGCCTTTTTTTTCTTTTTTCTTTTAGTAGCTGTTGTTCACTTCTTTCTTTGAATAAATTTTGATTTGTTCCTTCTTTTTTAATTCAAGTAACATGACAAGTAGAAAGTGAGTATTGATTTCCTATCCCTATATACTTTTTCTTTTTCTTGTAACATGACATATAGAAAGTGAGTAATGGTTTCCTATCACCAGATACTAGCTAAGCTTAACACACCATAAATATGTCAAGTGTGTAGGACATTCAATCCATGCATGAGGTGCACCCACCGTGAATATCATCAGATAAAAAATCACATTGGCCTACTCGTAAGATTGGATACTGTGTATAAAAGCAATGGACAACAGACCTACCCACAAGCAACTATGTGGCCTACCTGGTGCATGAGAATGAACTTCCTATGACAACATGTCACCATGTCAAAAGAATAGCAACACACTAAAACCCTCATCCTATAATTTGAAAACAAAATCCAAATAGGAAGTGAGAAGAGATACCACATAAAGGAAATGGACTCTGATGCTACCATCTGCACATCCATCTCCCATTTACGTGTGTCGTCAAGGCTTCAGAAAATTCCAGGTATTATCCAACAGGAAGTAGATCAACCAGGACAAGTCAAAATTACACCAAAAATGATAATAAAGAGGGAAGAAGAGACTACAGAACTCCTTGGAAGGATAGTCGATCTTGTAAGGTATCAAAAATGGATGTGGCTGCTGCATTTTGCGCAAAGGTTAGCTTCAAACAGCCAAACAATTCACTGTCCTTCGCTTAAGATGTAGCATCTTCATACCAAGCTTAAAAATCCATCAGTAGTGCACAATGTATGAATTTAAAGAAAATGGCAGCTCTAGAAACATCCATAGAACAATGTATCAATTATGTTAAGGCCCATCACATAAAACATTTTGGGTCATTGAAAAGGACCTGATCTAGTGGCTTGACGCCCAACATATCCTGTTATGATACATCAAGGAAGTACTTTAGTACAGATTTCACTTAATGAGCAATTCCTATCTGCTGTCGGCATGCCCGAAAATTCAAAATGGTCCAGTTCCTATCTACTGTTAGCATGCCCGAAAATTCAAAATGGTCCAGTTCCTATCAGGTGCCGACAACCGTTCTTATCTTTACTATTCTTAATGTCGGCCCACTGCATGCATTTATAACAAATTCAATTCATATGAAAATTAGCAATTACACAAAAACAAGATTCAATGAAAGAAGACTTGCCTGCATATGGTCAAGCCATAAAATAAGGCTAAAAACAGCTTCCTAAAAATCAACTCTCCAGTCCTTGTCTACCACCCTGCATCATGGGAAAGATCACAAGGTGTCCATAAGACAAGCCAATGTGCATTTAATACTACCAAAGGCTTTGATTTCCACCATGCTTCTGGAATAATAGATGTATGTGTCTTTATATATTAAGCCTGCTGACAGGATCTGTTATGGTTGAAATACAACCTCTAAAAAAGAACTCAGTTGATATAAATTATTTAGAGACAATTTGTTGAAGTACCATCTACTTATAACTATAAGGTGTTGTAGAGCCGTACAGTTGTGAAAACATCTAAAAGAAAAATGATGGTTATATATTTCCATTCTAACAGATCCAATTGAACCTGGGGGGTGTCAGGTCCACCCTTGAACCTCCATAGTACAGATATCCACAAGGACAACCTATTTGGCAAGCAATGCATCAATGGAATTCTTTCGTCAATGAACCTGTATCTCTAGACATAAAAAATCAAACAGAAAAATGGAACAGAGTAAAAAAGAAGTCTAACATGATGTTTGTAAAAATAAAAAATAAAAAAATAAAAAAAAGAATTTGGTAATGATAATGATTTTGGTGTAGTGCACTCTTCAACTTCAAACTGTTCCACCCAATTCAACACTAGGGTTCTTGATTCAAGTAGACAAAAGGAAGAGCATAAACACTTTCTGTGTAAGACCCGTATCCTAGCCTGTATCATTCTGTAGGCTTCTGCGGTCCTCTCGGTTGAATTCCGGCGACCCACGATCTGTTATCGACATTTGTTCGCGATCCTGAGTCATGTCCCATATATCAGAGTCGTCTTGACTCGAAACTTGTACCCTAGCAGCTGAACCGTCACCACAGTTCCAACACCGCATCTCGTGCGTTAATGCGATGCTTAGATCATAAGTTGTGGCCCGCACATTGTAATGACTGTAAACTGCACGTTGTGGGACCCACCTATTACAATGGCACAATTTTCTAAGTCATCATGAGGTGATGTGCTAGGTAATCATTTCCTCTCCTTTTCCCATAAGTCAACACCCTCCCTTACTAAGCAATTAATGATGGCCTTACATCATTAATTTAAGCCATGATCTTTTCCTCTCTCTCTCTTTCCCTCCCTCTTTCCTTTTCATTCTCCATTTCAAGGGCCATGGATGTCCAACCCATCCTAAAAATCCAGCCCTCTCCCACCTTAGATCCCCACCAATCCAACCTCTTGATCGTCATCTTCACCGTTGAAAGAGCTTCATAGAAGCATTGGAGTATATGGGAAGAAGAAAAAGAGTAAAGTGGGTGCCTTTATTCCTCTCTCTCTCTCTCTCTCTCTCTCTCTCTCTCACTCACTCACTTTTTTTGTGTGTGACGAGCCAGTGTGGCCCACCTGGATGTACCCCACTTGATATATGTTTTATGCACACCATCTGTGCATTTAGTGGCCCACCTGAGCAAGGCCCACCTTATGTATGTGTTGCGCCCAACCCGTCCAGCGTCCAGGGATGCTGGACGTGCAGTGAAAACAAAAATATCAGTTTGATTCTAAACGTTATGGTAGGCTATTCATGTAGGCCCCACCTTAATGCATGGCTTGAATCCATGTCGTCCATCCTATTTCTTAGCTCATTTTAGGCATTAAGCCAAAAAAATGAGCAAATCCGATTTTCTGGCGGGCCATAGCGTCGAAAATAGTGGTTTTTACCATTAAAATCCACCTTGATGTTTCTACCCGCCAAAACACATCACATACTAGGCTTGTTTGGTCCATCTTGAGTCCTGGAATCTAGTGGTTGGGTTGGATTCACCTGATGCGGGCCTCGCCTAGGAAAAATCACACACAAACCCAAAATTAAAAAAAAAAAAAAAAGTAGCAGGGGCTGTTGCTGACGTCTAGAGGACATGCAGAAACGTCCTGCTGCACTGGGATGGTCGGTCAGGGACTGTGGGTCCCCAAACGTAGGCCCCATTGTGATGTGTGTGGACATCAATACCATGCTTTACTAACCCATTTACGGCAGTGGGTCCCCTCCAAAAATTAGCCGTATGTGGTTCTCAGGTGGCCCACATCACAAGGAACAGTGTAATTAAACGTCTACCATTGGAACCCTTTCTGGGTCACAGAAGTTTTGGATCATTATGAAATTTGTTTTTCCTCTATACTCAGGTCCCTGTGTGACCTTATTAACAGATTGGATGGAAGATAAACATTATGGTGGGCCCCACGAGGGACCCACCTTGATCCATGTGCCATGCTAAGAGCCCCACCATCCAGAGAAATCTGGACGGTGCTAAGGGACCACCGTGATGTATTTGTTCACACTATTCGTTTGGACGGTGTGCTATGGGCCACTATGATGTTTGTTGTGTATTCACGCCATCCATCCATTGATGGAGTGGGCCCACCCCACACGTGTGACATGTGTGGGTAGGTGGGACCCACCTTGATTTATGCATTGTATATCCAAGTCGTTTGTCCCTGGACGGTGTACCGTGGAGTACACACTGACATATGTGATTTCAGTCATGCCATTCACCCTGCTTACTGGATGGTATGGTGGTATGGTCCACCATGATGTATTTGTTCTATCTCCACTCCGTCTTTGTCCAGGACCGTGGACCCCATGATGATGTATGTGTTACACACACCATCCATCAATGAGGACCCCACCTTAGTGTATGTGCCTTACACCCAAACCGTCCATTCAACCAAGCTTTTGGATAGTAGCTTTGTATATTTTTTTAAGAAAATATAATAATAATATATATATATATATATATATATGTATATAAAATAATGTATATAATATATTATATAGGTATGTGGTGGGCCCCATGTGAGACCCACCTACTGGACGGACTGGTTGGGATCCTCACACCAGCTATGTAGCTGTGTAATGACGTCACCAAATTTCATGGGACCCACCTTAATAGTATGTATTTCATCTGCACCATCCATCTGGACGATGCCGTGTACTGCCTCACCATGATGCAGTGTTGAACTTACACCATCTGTGCAGTGGCCCACCTTAATGCTTGTGTCTATCAGGCCAGCCATCTATTGAAAACCCGCCGCGATGTGTGTTTTGTATTCCACACCGTCTAGTCCCCTGGGCGTGCGGCCCACTCGATATATGTGTTGTATATCCAAGTTGTTCATCTAGTGGGCCCATTTGGAGGTGCAGGCTCACCTGCTATATGTGTAGGGCGACCATGATGTATGAGTTACATCCAAACTGTCCATCCAGTGGCAAGCTAGCCTTAAGGCTTGAGGCAAATGAGGCAGATCTACCTATCAAGTGGACCACATAGTAAAAAGCAGTGGGGATTGAGTGTCTGCTATTGAAACCTTTTGTTGTCACAGAAGTTTTGGATCATTAGGAAATTGTTTTTCCTCTTAATTCAGGTCTGTGTGACCTTACGATCAAATTGGATAGAAAGCAAATGTTATGGTGGGCCTTGAGAATTTTAATAGTGGAAATCATCGTCACCACTGTTATTTGGAGTGCGGTCCAGTTGATCTTTTGATATGATTCACTTTTTATAATACCCTATATTGATCTCTAAAAATAGATGAATTGTGTTCAGCCCATTTGAATTGGCCCATTCAACTCGGCCCATTCGACTTGGCCCATTGATTCGGCCCATTTGGTAAGGCCCGATGTGATGTACTTGGGGCCCATTTAATAAGGCCTGATGGGATAAATGAGGCCCGTTGTTGAGGCCCACCTTGATGTGTACAAGGCCGTTGTTGAAACCCACCTTGATGTATGTGTTGGTGGTCCACGTGTATGTGGACCCGACCTTTGATATATGTATTATATTCCATGTCATCCACCTGTTTTATATCCACACCGTCCATCAGCAAAGGACGATGGGACTCCACCTGACGTATGCGTTCTATTCGTACCGTCTAGTGGGCCACCCCACACGTGTGACATGTGTGGGCAGGTGCGACCCACCTTGATTATGTAATGTATTCCACACAATCCGTCTGCCATGGAGCACACTTTGACATTATGTATTTTCAACCACGCTGTCCATTCCGTTTGCTAGACAGGTGCAACCCACCATGATGTATGCGTAATATTCTCACCGCCCATTTGGCGGTGGGACCCACTTTGAGGAACTTCACAGCCACGTCGTCCATCCATTTTGGCTGCCACGTGAGGCCCAGTGATGTGTATGGAGCCCATTTAGAATGTGCAGGGCCCACCCCGATATGATAAGGCCCTTGTGTAAGGCCCATTGTGATGTATTTATGGCCTTTAAATCAGGCCCATGTGATGTATTTATGGCCCATTGATGCGGCCCACTTAATGTATATCTAAGGCCCATATGTGGTGTATATCAGGCCCAAGTGGTGAGGCCTGGTGTGATGTATGAGGCCCATTGGTGCAACCCGTTGATGCGGCCCACTTGGCATATATGAGGCCTATATGATGAGGCCCGACTTGAAGAACACGAGGCCTTATGATGTGTATTAAGCTCTTATCGTGCGGCCATTAGGACATGTATTAGGCCCATGACACATGGCCCATTCGATGTATTCGAGACCCAGATACGTGGCCCATTTAATGTATACGAGACCCATGTGTAGGGCCCGCATGTTGTATTTAAGGCCCATGAGCAAGGCCCACTTGTTGTGTATATGAGGTCATTAGTGCGGCCCATTAATGTGGCCCACTTGTTGTATTTGAGGCCCATGGGTTGTGGCCCGTGCAATGTATTTGAGGCCCATGTGCAGGGCCCACCTGTTGTGTATATAGCTCTTGTATGAGGCCCATTGTGATGTATAATAAGCCTTTATGTGAGGCCATGGGCCCACTTTATGTTTGGCTTTATGTGAGTCATTCCTTGGGGGCAATGTTGGTTAAATGTCCACATTGTCGAGGTCGATTGTCGATGCCAGTTATTGATATCGATTATGAGCATGCGACTGCATAGCATCAAGATACATGCTCATACGCATCATCTGCATGTTTATAGTGAGATGTGATTGACCCTTGCATATGTCATAGTATAGATGGTTTATGAGACTCCCTGATAGGTGTAGTTATCCCACATAAGTGCACAATATGTGCAGGAATGATGCATGATTGGACCACATGACTCATGCATCTTATATTGTGTGATTGTGATTGCTATACGCCCTAGCGACACCAAGACTGTGACATCCACAGGCATGTCGTGGATTGCCAGATGGGACACCGAAAATGTTTAGTTCGAGTATCTGGGCACTTTGGATGTCCATAGGTGAAAGTCCTTAAACCTCCGAGGCATGGAGACGCCCGAACGTCGAGACCGAGTAGATACATGGGTGCCCAAGTGCCGAATACCAGGAGGTCGCGTCTCCCATTATGTCATGGTCTGTTGGGAGAGGGTGTGGCCTTACCCGCTCGAGCGTAGGGGGCATAGCTAGGCTGAGTTTGACCAGCTCGTGAATGGGTCCGTTATCGACGTGCCGGGTAAATATTGGCTGACTACTGGTTAGGCGAATAGTAAGGTTTCTTCCACTTGCATGGTCACATGTCAGTGAGCGGCGATTTGCATGTAGAGTATACTAGACCCCAGTGATGATCCCAAAGATGAACTGTACTGATATGTGGACTTATTGAGTAGAAGTTACATACTCATCAATTCATTCATTCACTATCCACTCAAGCTAGTGGGGTGCGCAACTATTTATTACCTGTACCTTCGCAATGGCCAAGATTTCAATTGGGGCGAGTAGCTAATCTAAGATCAGGAGTTTACCACATTGAGTCTGACTATCCAAATTTAGGTATGGGACTGGTTTAGATAGAAGTCCCTTGTGATGGACCCCATAGCTTGCAATACTACCTACTATCATCCCGACTTCACACTTCAGCATGGTCATTCAATCTGCACCGCATATTGCATTACATCCACGGCATATGGCATTTTGGGTTACTATGTTTCTGCATTTATTTGGTCTAGATACGGCTAACAGTATTCGTGAACTCATCAGGAATTGTATATTGCATTGCATCCTCGGCATCTGATATTTGGCTCCTTATAACTCCTCATTTGCATAGCTGATCTGTATTGCGTACTCTGATATTGATTGACTCATGGACTTGTCAGTATTTCCGCTTTACTTTGATATCGTATGATTCATGATCTTACCAGTATTTCTGATATTATATATAGCGTTGTGTTAAATACTTGGCACTTACCTTGTGCACACACTTACTGTAAGACCCGTGTCCTAGCTCGTACCGTTCCGTAGGCTTCCGTGGTCTTTTCAGTCGAATTTCGGCGACCCGCAATCTTTTATTGGCAGTTGCGTGCGACCCCGAATCGTATTTTGTATTCCAGAGTCGGCTCGACCCGAGACTTATACCCTGGCGACCGCGCCGTCGCTGCGGTTCCGATGTCGCGTCTCT
Organism: Magnolia sinica; assembly: GCF_029962835.1. Classification (NCBI taxonomy): domain Eukaryota; kingdom Viridiplantae; phylum Streptophyta; class Magnoliopsida; order Magnoliales; family Magnoliaceae; genus Magnolia; species Magnolia sinica. The sequence goes on from NC_080581.1 coordinate 62,398,443, forward strand.
CGCACTGAGGCGATACCCGAGCCAGGAGATGTAGGCCCGCGTTCAGTTCGAGGAAAACATCGCGCGCTGTAAATCCGTAGAGAACCCATCACATCAATCACTTCACTTGTCAAGTACACCCATCAAGTCAAGTACCCTACCCATCCCCAAAGTCAACCTTCCCATCACCTCACCATCCCTCTCTCCCATCACTACCTTACATCACTCCTTTCTCTCTCACTTCACTCCATTCCAAGCAACACCCATGTGTATCCAACGTCCATGGCTTCCATGGGGGAGAAGTTAGTGTGGCCCATCTTCCTACCACCCAATCCCACCATCCAAAGTCCATCTCAACCATTGAAGTTCGTCCATTGGAGCTCTATGATTAGTTGGCGGAAGAAGGAGGAGAAGATCATAGGTAGGTAATCTTATGCTTTAATTTGTGATTTAAGGGCCCACTTATGGTGGGACTCATCTTGATATATGCATCATATAGGAGGGCCCACAGTGGCGGGTCCCTCCCCTTCTCATCAATCTCTTTCTCTCTCTCTCTCCTTCACTTTATAATGATGATCAGGCCTTGTGGCCCACCTTGATGGACCCCACCATAAGGTATGTATTTTGTTCGGACCATCCACCAGGTGGGCCCGCATATTTGGCGAAATCCCACTACAGCGTGAGTGTGATGCGGCACGGAGGACGCTGCTGCCAGCGTCCACATAACGCTGCTGCAAGCAGCGTCTGGTTTATTTTAAGTAGAGAGGAGAGTGGGCCCACAACGGCCCCATACATGATGCATGTGTTTAATCCACACCGTCCACCCTATTTCCCTGCTCAATTTAGGCGTTGAGCCAAAAAAAAACGGAGCCAACTCAAATCTTCGGCGGGCCATGTTGTTGAGAATAGTGATATTTATAGCTAATATCTGTTATAGCCCACTGCGATGTTTCTATACATCAAATATGTTGAATATCGGGCTTATTAGACCCATCACGAGCAGGTGAACCCAGTGGACGGACTGGATTGTCCTGATGTGGGTCCCATATATGAATAAAAATAATAAAAACAAAAAAAATAATATCACTGCAGACCTGTTGCTGTCAGCGTCCAAAGGACGCTGCAGCAAGCAGCGTCCGCAGCCTGGTTGGTCGCTGGAAGTGTGGACCCCATCTCTGGCCCCCAGCGTTATGCATGTGGAGCATCCACACCATGCATTTTATTGGGCCCCTTCTAGTGTGGGCCACCCCAAAATAAATCAGCTGTATGTGGAGCTTAGGTAGCCCACGTAACTGGAAACAGTGGGATTGACGTTTACCATTGAAACTCTTTTTTTTTGTCAGATAGGTTTTGGATCCATATGAAATTTATTGTTCATCTTAATCCAGGTCTCTGTGACCTTATGAATGGATTGGATGGTGAATAAACATTATGGTGGGCCCTACGTGGGACCCACCCTTTTTCATGTGTTTTCTTTTTTTCTTTTTCCTTTCCAGCCGTCTATCCGTTCCTGACGTTGGAGACTTTATATGCATATAATATCATATATTTGGGGGGCCACGTGTGTGGACCCCACCGTGATGCACATGTTATATCTATACCGTCCGTCCGTTTTGGAAGCCGTGGGACCCACTCCACACATGCTGCACATGTGGAGGTGGGGCCCACATCGATGTATGCATTCTGTATCCACGCTGTCCGTTGGAAGGACAGTGGATCCCAGCAGCAAGATGTCGTACTACGACAGCAAGTTTCGTGGACGTGGTCCACATGATGTTTGTATTTCATCCACGCCCTCCATCTACGACGCCCACCATCATGCACGTGTGGCATCCACGCCATCCAGCTAGGGTGTGGACCCCACTTTTTATGTGTGTGCTTACATCCATGCCATCCACGTGGGGCCACCTTATTGCTGTGGTCCTTCCACACCGTCCGTCCATGGCCCCGCAATATTGTATGTATATATTGTATTCCCACATTGCCCATCCTCTTGCGGGACGTGGGACCCGCCCATACGTACTACACGTGTGAGGGGTGGGGCCCACCTTATGGTATGTGTTGAATGTGCACATCGTCCAGTTAGGACTGTGAGAACCGCCGTGATGGATGTGTTTCATCTGCACCATCTATGGACCCCACCTGATGTGTGCTGTGTCCAGCACATGCACGTGGACCCCCACCAGCAGCATGTGATGTATAGACACCGTTCATCAGCTAGACGAGCAAAGAGTGACCGTCCATCAGGTGACCATTCGCTAGTGGTCCCATGTCAGCCGATCAGAGGGTCTGACACAACAAGTATATATATATGCTTGTGCGTGTGGTATGTGTTGGATCCCAATTGTCCATCACCATAGGGCCTACGTAACGTATTTATTTCCTCCACGCCGTCTGGACAGTGCTAGACGGTGCTAGAAGTGTTTGGATGGTGCTGATTTACCTGGATAATGTTTGGACAGGGCCGATCATCATTAGTGGGCCATGTGCCCCATGGAATGACAGTGTACATACACATGTTACACCGACAATTATTGAAAGGAATTTTGTGGTCCAAGCCCACTTGAGATCCATTGGTGCGGCCCATCCATGAGGCCTATCATGATGTATATTTGAGACCCGTGCGATAGGGCCCACTTGCCTTGTATTTAAGGCTCATGTGATGGGGTCCACCTTGGTATACGTATTCTATATTCGCACCGTCCAAGGGCCTACCATTGATGCATGTATTGTACATCTACACCATCCATCTGTGCGGCCTCCCGTGATGGATGCATTATATATTTATACCGTCCATTGATGTGGCCCACTTGATGTTTATGAGGCCCATTTGTGCGGCCCACTTGATGTATACAAGGCCCTTTGTGATATATTTTCGGTCCACTTGATGAGGCCCTTCATGATGTATTTTCGGCCCATTCGGTAAGGCCCACTGTGACGTATTTTCGGCTCGATATGATGTATATGTGGCCCTTTTGATGCGATCCACTTGTTGTGTGAGGCCATGGGCCCACCATATGTTTGGCCCTATGTAGGCCACTCCTTGGGAGCAATGATGGTTAGATGTCCACATTGATGGGCAATGATGGTTAAATGTCCTCATGTGATCTTCTCTTAAGCCTTGTTAAGTTCATTCTTACCGATTCCGATTGTTATGACCGATTATCGTGACCAATTTGTCGATTCTGATTATCGAGTCTCGATTGTCATGACCGATTTGCCGACTCTGATTTTTTATCGATCCTAATTGTCGTGACCGATATGCCGACTCTGATTATCGATCGATCCCGATTATCGTGACCGATTTGTCGATTCTGATTATCGATCTATCTCGATTGTCATGACCGATTTGCTGACTCTGATTATCGATCGATCCCGATTGTCGTGACCGATTTGCCGATTCTGATTATCGATTGATCCCAATTGCTGTAGCCGATTCCGATTGGCGTGACCGATTTGCCGGCTCTGATTATCAATCGATCTCGATTGTCGTGGCCGATTTGCTGACTCTGATTATCGATCGATCCCGACTGTCGTGACTGATTTACCGATTCTGATTATTGATCGATCCCGATTGTCGTGACCAATTTGTCGATTTTGATTTCGATCGATCCTACTTGTCGTAGCCGATTGCTGATTCCGATTGACGTGACCGATTTGCCGACTCTGATTATCGTGACCGATTTGCCGATTCTGATCGATCCTGATTGTCGTGACCGATTTGCTGATTCCGATTGACGTGACCGATTTGCCGATTCCGATTGTCGAGGCCGAGTATCGACTCCGAATTGTCGAGGCCGATTGTATAGGTCGATTCCGATTGCCGAGGCCGATTTCGATGGTCGAGGCCGATTGTCGAGACCTATATGAGGCCCATCGTGATGTGTATTAGGCCCTTGTGTGAGGCCACGGGTCCACTATATGTTAGGCTCTATGTGGGCCATTCCTTAGGGGCAATGTTGGTTAAATGTTCTTATTGTAGAGGTTGATTGTCGATACCGGTTATTGATATCGATTATGAGTATTTGACAGCATAGCATTATGATACATGCCCATACGCATCATCTGCATGTTTGTTATTAGATGTGGTTGACCATTGCATATGTCATTGGACAGGTTGTTATGAGACTCCCTGATAGGCAGAGATTGTCTCACCTGAGCACATGGTATGCGTAGGAGTGATGCATGATTGGATTGTATGACTCATGCATTTTGCATTGTGATCACTATACGCCCTAGCGACATCAGGGTCGTAGCCTCTACAAGTATTTTGTAGATGGCCAGATGGAACATCGGAAATCTGTTCTACATGGGGTGCTATAGATATCCCTGGGTGAAAGTCCCTAAACCCTCTTGGTTCCAGAGGTTGCTCCAACGTCTAGACCGAGTGGATGCATGAGCGCATGAGGGTCGTATACCGTTAGGCCGCGTCTCCCACTGTGTCATGGTCGGTTGGAAGGGGGTACGGCCTTGCCTGCCCGAGAGGAGGGGGCAATGCTAGGCTGAGTCTGACCAGCTCGAGGAATGGGTCCGCTATCGACGAGCCGGGCCCGATATTGGCAGGCGGATAGTGAGGTCTCTTCCACTCACCTTGTTGCGCCTGATGGGGCGGCAATTTGGTTTAGAGTGTAATAGACCCCGGTGATTTCCCAAAGAGGAACTGTACTGATATGTGGACTTATTGAGCAGGCATTACATACTCATTCATTCATTCATTCACTATCCACTCGGGCTGGTGGTGCGCAACTATTTGTTACGTGTACATTCGCATGACTAGGATTTCGGTTGGGCGCGCGACTAACCTGAGATCAGGAGTTTACCACAGTGAGTCTGACTATCCAAATTTAGGTATGGGACTGGTTTGGATAGAAGTCCCTTGTGATGGACCCCGTGACCTGCGATACTACGTACTATCATCCCGGATTCACACTCCAGCATGGTCATTCCATTCGCACCACATATCGCATTACATCCACCGCATATGGCATTTCGGGTTACTATGTTTATGCATTATATGACCCAAATACAATTGACGGTATTCATGGACTCGTCAGGATTTGTATATTGCATAGTTGATTTACATTGCTTCATCCGTATATGATATTGTTTTTATTATATTTCTGCGTCGCATAGCCTGGATAAGACTGATGGTATTTATGGGCCTATTAGCATGTCTTCGTATTACTCTGATTTCGTATGATTTATGGTCTTGCTAGTGTTTCTGATATTGTATGATTATGGGTTTTTCAGTATTTTCGCTTACTCTGATTACTCTGATATTGCTTACTTGGCACTTACGTTATGCACACACTCTCACCACCCACTAAGCTTTCTATAAGCTTATGCACGATAGATGCGTGCAGGTGATGTTAGGTTGCAGCAGCCTTAAGCCTGGAGCGTGCAGCGGTCGTCTGAAGCCTTGATTTATTTTATATATGTATTTCCCTTTCAGTATTGTACTCAAACGATTATATTAGTGGATATGTGATGATGATGCTGCTTTTTGTGATTTGGGTAATCTTGTGGTTATGCTCATTACGAGATAAATGTATGTTGGAAAATCCTCCTTGTAGGATCCCAGGATCGGAATCTGGCGTATATACGCTGGGAGCCGAGAATGGGATACTACGAAGGCTGTCAGCACCCGATTCGGCGATCGAGAATTTTGTGAGCCCGGTTTCCGAGTTTGGGGCGTGACACTTACACTACCCTCTAAGCTTTCTATAAGCTTATGCACGATAGATGCGTGCAGGTGATGTTAGGTTGCAGCAACGTGGAGCTTGGAGCATGTATCTAACTTTTGGAGCTTTAATTTTGACATATGTATTTCCCTTTCAGCATTGTAATCAAATGTTTATATTAGTGGATATATGATGATGAAGTTGTTTTTATGAATTGGGTAAACTTGTGGTTATGCTTCTGATGAGACAAATTAATGTTGAAAATCCTCCTTGTAGGATCCCAGGATCAGAACCTGGCATATGGGCGATGGGAGCTAAGAATGGCGTATTACGGAGGCTGTCGGCACCAGATTCGGTGATCGGGATTCCTGTGAATCCGATTTCAGGTTTCGGGAGTGACATCCTAAGCTCTTACATTTTCAAGAAGTGGAACTTTAACAAGCTTCCAAAGCAAGCTCACTTGAACAATGAAATGGATAACTTAGCAATTACACAAAAACAAAAATCATAGTGTACATCCTCAGAAGGTTAATAATGTTGAGATTGACTCCTCAATCTTAATGGGTTAAGACATAGCATGTAAATGATAATGACAGTTATCAAACAAGAAGTATCACCTTTCTTCTGTCTGTTTTAGGCAAATGATTCTGGCCAACTACTTTCCAAAGTTCTAACTCAAAACTAACTATTGACAAGTTTTTTAGGCTTTTAAGATCATCTATAGAAAACACATCTTCTAACTCCTTCATGCATGTGTGCAGGCACACACAAACAAATGGAGCTAGATCATCTTTTACCTGAATATATGTACAGAAAAGGAGGAAAGCCAAACCTCAATTTTAGACAAGTAGGCTTCCCTTTCCTCATGTTTAGTTTTCAGAACATCAAATATCATACCTATATCCCTGAAATATGAATAAAGGTTGGACATATGTGATTCTTGCTCAAAATTATTTGTGCCAAATAACCACAGTTTCAATGAGGGCCCTTCATGCATATATGCAGGAGAAACAAGACGTGTTGGAAATCCATCCAAACCATTCATAAGATAGTGACCACCATGATCAACCTACTTTATCTAAATGCAATTTCACTGATTCTCAACAATGTGAAGTAATGCGCCGTAAAATCCCCAAATCCCTAAATGAGGGTCCACATTGAATTAGGAATCCATAAATTGCTAAATCCCTAAATCAGTATTGAGATTGAGAGAAATTGAGAGACAGAGAGAGAGAGGAGAGAGAGATACCTCACGGTTGTGAATGAGCTAGCCTTCAACCGAGCTTCAGAGAGAGAGAGAGGGGGGGGGGGGGAGGGAGGGGGGGCTCGTGCATGGGTAGGGCGTTCAACAATGGTGGATCTGTGGTGGAGAGATTAGAGAGAGAGGAAGAGAGAGAGAGAGAGAGAGAGAGAGAGAGAGGAGAGGGTGTGAGAGAGATAAAGAGAGAGAAGAGAGGAGACGCTGAAAGAATTAGGGCAATCTCTCTGGACGCCCTAATTCCCTCAACATCACCAAGTTCTGTGGACCCCACTATGATGTATGTGTTATATCCACACCGTCCATCCATTTTGAGATATCATTTTAAGTCATGAGCCAAAGAATGATGTAGATAAAAATCTGTAGTGGACCCCACCACAAAAAACAGCGGGGAGAGTAATTCCCACCGTTGAAACTATCTTAAGGCCCATCATAATTTTTATTTGAAATCTAACCTATTCAAAAGTTAAAAAAGTCATGACATAAGGGAAAACACAAATATCAGCTTGATCTAAAACTTTTGTGGCCTTTAGAAGTTTTTAATGGTGGGTGTCATGTCCCACTGTTTTCTGTGTTGGGGTCCACTGGAGCTTTGGATTTAACTCATTCATTGGATATTGCCCTAAAATGATCTCTCCAAATGGATGGAAGCTGTGGATACAAAACATACATCATGGTGGGGCCCACGGAACTTGCTGACATCACTTCAGTAGCTAGTCTCGCTACTCCCCCTGACACCAGCCCCGTGGCTGGTGGTTGGTGCTCTGTGGGCCCCACCATGATGTATGTATTTCATCCATTACGTTCATCCATTTTTAAAGATCATTTTAGGGATTTATTTGAAAAATGAGAGGTATATAAATCTCAGGTAGACCACACCACATGAAAACAATAGTGATTGGATATCCATCATTAAAATCCTCCTAAGGCCCACTGAACTGTTTATTTGACATCCAATTTATTTATTAAGTCATACAAGCCTATATGAAGGGGAAAAATAAAAATCATCTCGATCCAAAACTTTTATGGCCCCTAAAATGCTTTTAATGGTTGACGCTCATTCAACACTGTTTCCTGTAATGTGGTCCATTTCAAATTGGGATATACCTCGTTTTTGGTCTTATGCCATAAGATGATCTTTAAAAATAGATGGACGGCATAGATGAAACACATACATCATGATGGGGCCCACAAAGCACCGACCACCAGCCATTGGCTGGTGTTAGGGGAAGTAGCTAATCTGTTCCCCTTATTTGTAGTGTGGTCCATTTAATCTTTGGATATAATTCATTTTTTGGATAATTCTCTAAAATAATCTCGAAAAATGGATGAACTGTGTGGGTTTATCCCAAATTTTCGATAAATCGAAAACTCAAGTGGACCATGCCACACGAAACAGTGTGGAATAATAATTTCCACCGTTGATACCTTCCTTGGGCCCATACTAATGTTTATTTGCCATCCAACCTGTTCATCATATCAAAAAGATATGAATGAAGAGAAAACACAAACATCAACTTGATCCAAAACTTCTATGGCCTCCAAGAAATTTTCAATGGTGGAGGTTCAATCACACTATTTCCTATGGTGTGGTCCACTTGAGCTTTGGATATGCTTCCTTTTTGTTCTTTAGACCACCAATTATCTATTAACATGGATAAACAAAGTGGATAAAATAAATAAATAATGGTGGACCCCACAGAGTTTACTCTGGTAAGGGTAATGAGTGACTCACCTAAATGTAGTGGAGAGGGGTTTCCTTAAAATATTCATAATCATATATTGGGCTTGCCTAAATGTGATTCACATATCCAACCCACTCATTGTATGTCCCCCTTGGATGAGGGGTCAGACCAAGTTTCAGCCAAATCCAAAACTCATGTGGGCCCCACCAAGTGCTTTTATATTTTTTTAGGATGTCTTCACATGGTTTTAGATGGTATGGCCCACGTGAGTTTCATATGCAGATGATTTTTGAGATATCTCATAACCTAAAGGGGACACATCAAATGCATGGTGTTGATGTTCGACACACATTATCATGGGGCCCACAAAACTTACTAACATCAATTCTTAGGTTCTAATGAGATCAATAAGTTGGATCACAATTTTGAGCACAATATTTAGCCCATTTTACATGTCTGGTCCATTCACTCTATTTTACTAACCAATACCCTCAATTTGACTAGTTATTCGCCCCGATCAGGCTACATAGGAGAAAGATATTGGGCATAAAGATTGATCAACAATTTGAGTGAAATTTGATTTAAACATCTAAAGTTAAACTCTTTAATCTATACTAATTAGCTTGTCCAAAAATGGTTAAAGTTTCAATTAGTGGATGTGCCTAATAATTTAGTAAAAAATATTATTATTTTTTTCATAGATAAATTTCAATTTCTAATTAAAAATAACATTTTTTTCAAAATGTATATTTTTTTACTCCTAATTTTTCTTTCAAAACTTTTAATAAAATATCATTTTTATTATAAAATATTTCCAAAAAAATTAAAATACAAATTCTAAATTTTTATTTTCAAAATCTCAAAAAAATTCTCAAATTTTAATTTTTTTTCTCAAAATTTCGAAATGTCGATTTTTTTTTTCCTTCAAAAGCATCATTTTGTTTTCAACTTTTCAATTTTCGTTTTTAAAATAATATATTTTTTTATCAAAATCTTAGTGTTTTTATAAATAGCTTTTTCTTTTAATTTCAAAATTTGAACATTTTCAATTATTTTTCAAAATCACAATTTTTTTCAACTTCTTTATTTTTCATTTCAAAATGTTTGTTTTTTGTTAAATAATCGATTTTTTAATATCATTTTATTTTAAAATTTTCAATTGTTTCGAACTTCTCCATTTTTTTTAAAGCATTTTTTTTTAACTAGTCAATTTTTATCGAATTTCTCGATTTTATTTTATTTTTCAAAATACAAACTCTCATTTTCTTTTTCAAAATATTTTCATTTTTCAACATTGTCAAGATTTTCACATTTTTTTTTAATCTTTTTAATTTTCTTTTTCAAGATATTATATTTTTCTCGAAATCAAATTCTTTTTTTCAAAATTATCAACTTCACTCAATATTCTTTTCTTTTTACCCACAAAATAGATTTTTATTAAATCACGATTTTTATTTTTTTAAAATCTCATTTTTTTTCTCACAAATTGTTAAATGTTTTAAACTTCTCAATATTCTTTTTCATGTGATATTACAAATCATTTAAATATTAGTTTTAAATTAAAAAAAAAAAAACTAATTTCACTCATTTGATATAAAAACAAAATAGTTTTTTTTTTTTGTTTTGCCTTCAATCAGTTGTTAAAAAATAATCTTAGATACAAATATGTACAATTAAACCACTGAAATTCTATTAAAAAACAATTCTTAGACTATAAAAAAACAATTTTCCGCCGTATTCTTAAAAAAATGAAAAAAAAAATGTTCAAGGCAAAAGTCCTTTTACGACGGACCATGATCCGTCATAAATGCAACTAAAAACCATTGCGAATTGCTATTTTGGGCTAGAATTTGCAACTGATCATATTCCATCACAAAATCAAGATTTGTGACGAATTTAGTCTGTCACCATTTTACAAGGAAACAAAATCTATCGTAAATCATATTTTAGCAACGGATTTTGGTCTGTCACAAAATTCCGTGACTTTTGAATGGATTTTCGAGAGACAGGATAGGCGATGGACATTTTCCTTTGGCGACGGATTAAATCCATCGTTAAACCATTCAATTTTTGTGATGAACAAAGTCCGTCGCAAAATCCAACACAAATTCACAATTTTAGTGTTGTGTCATATCTGATTACACCAGTGCTTTTCAGCCAGTCAGTTAGTGCAGGAAGCGAATTGCGTAGTGAGTAGCTCACTACACTTAGCGTACTGAGTAAACTCTGTGGGCTTCACCATGATTTATGTATTTTATCCTCTTCGTCCATCCATTTTACCAGATAATTTTATGGATTGAGACCAAAAATAAGGCATATCCAATGTTCAAATGGACCACACCACTTGAAAGAGTTGAATTGAACGTCTACCGTTGAAAATTTCTTGGGGCCATAGAACTTTTCGATCAAGCATATATGTCTTTTACCTTCATCCATGTCTTTATTATCTTATGATCAGGTTGGAGTCAAATAAACATCACTGTGGTGCCTAAAAAGTTTTAATCGGTGGAAATTATTATCCCCACTATTTCCAGTGGTATGATCCACTTGATCTTTGGATGTGCTTCAATTTTGGGCTTAACCCCTTAAATTAGATGGAAAAATGGATGGACAGTGTGGATAGACAACATACATTCAAGGTAGTCTCAACTGAGTTTACTCAGTATGATAAGAGTGTACCAAGCATCTACAAAACGGAAGCCAACTTTAAGGGTATCCTTGATCGCAGGCACTGGTAGGACTCACTGTGATGTATATGTTTTATATCCATGCCATCCATCACTTTTACCAGTTTGTTTTAGGTCATAAGCTAAAAAATGAAGCAGATCTAATACTCAAGTAAACCACACCACGTGAAATAGTAGGAATTAGAGGCTCTTGGTATGATTACTCCCTGGGCCATAGTTTTTGGACCAAGACTATATTTGTGTTTTCCCTACATTCAGGTCCATGTGACCTTATGAACAAGTTGGGTGGAAAATAAATATCATGTTGGCCCCTATAAAGTTTTTAATGGCAAGCATTCAATCACCTTTATATCCTGCGTGGAGTCGTCCAGCTATATTTGATGGGCATGAGAGTGGCTCAGCTGTATAAAAGTTACAAACAGTCGAGAGAAAATGAGAATGGTCTGCAACTTAATGTTCGTTCTTTCCATGATTTAAAGATACTTATCTCACTGGTCAAGCAAGCAGCAGCCATTAGTTGGTCAAACATGTGTATCTCATGCTGTACCATTTGTTCATGTAAACGGGTTTATACCCTTTTTTTTTTCTTAGCCTATGCTCAACGCTAGCTTTTTTCAAGGTTTTGAGTCCAGGCCAAGCAAGCGGCAGCCATCAATGGGTCAATCATGTGGTATCCTTCAAATTTTATGGTTTCTCCTTCCGCTGTTAGAATCATTCATCACAGCTGGTCAAGCAAGCAGTAGCCATTGGTAGGTACTTGTCAAGCATGTGGTACCATTTCATGCTTTCCACGGTATGTGGCACCATTCAAATTTCATGCTTTCCATGATTTTGAGCCATTTATCTCACTAGGTTAAGCAAATGGCCACTATCAACAGGCACTAGAACGATTTAGTTTTTTTGCGACAAGTCAACTTGTCAAGCATGTGATACCATTTCATGCTTTCCACGGTATGTGGTACCATTCAAATTTCATGCTTTCCACGATTTTGAGTCATTTATCTCACCAGGTTAAGTAAATGGCCGCTATCAACAGGCACAAGAACGATTTAGTTTTTTTGCGACAAGTCAACTTGTCAAGCATGTGATACCATTTCATGCTTTCCACGGTATGTGGTACCATTCAAATTTCATGCTTTCCATAGTATGTGTGGTACCATTCAAATTTCATGCTTTCCACGATTTTGAGTCATTTATCTCACCAGGTTAAGCAAATGGCCATTATCAATAGGCACTACAACAACTTAGTTCTTTTGCGACAAATCAACTTGTCGTTAAAAACTCCAAACTCGTTGTTAAAAAATTTTTGCAACGAGTGTTGCTCGTCGCCAATTTTGTTATAAATAAGGTATTACAAATTCTATTTAGTGGCGAAAACAGCAATCCGTCGCCAACGACTCAATTATTTGGGATGACCTAATAACTTGTCGCAAAATATAGCTAACGTCGCCATTACATATCGTAAAATATCGCTAAATATGTGCTTCAGATGTAACTCATTTTTAGGTCTATGAAACAGTGAGATGCAACATACATCCACAAAGATTCCCTGCTGCTTGTTTCATAATCCAATGACTTATAAGACAGGTGGATCCTATTGTCTGGAAGAACTACCAAAATTTTGAGGTTTTTTTTTTCTCCCTTTTTTTGATAATGTGCGCAAAAAACAAAGATGGAGGGTGGTTTGGAAAGTAGCTAGCCAAGCCTATTCAACGTTACACCCATAGGATAATGAGTGGCTATAATATATGTACCGTACACATGTATCGGGATAATTACAAATCATTGAAAAAGTCATAAACTCAACTTGTCACAATGTCTATAGGGGGTTGGATCATAGCATAGTGGTCGTGTGGTGGAAAATGGAGGAAGGAAACATCTTCCTCCAATTAAACAAATACAAATGAAAAAGAGAAGTCGTTTAATCTACGAAGAAAAAGAATAGAAAAAAACAAATTTTATTTAGCCACAAATTCTACAAATGTTGGTTTCCCAAAACAAGCCTTCAGCTTCCCTATTTCTCAAATCATGTCTCCTATGCTACTAACAAAGGAAAAATCTCATAGGTAACTCATTGCTATGTTTTCTTAAAAACGTAATGTAGAAACATGTGAATGACTTAGAGAAAAAATCTATTCAAGTTTTCCGAGCATACATTTATTTTGCAGATTATAGCCCATCTGACAGGTGAATCAACCTAATAATTGGGCTAGGGATCACTATAGTGGTGTCAGTTGAATAGATGGATTGGATCTTAGACCTATTATGTCATGCTGGAAATTGCATGCCATATATATCGGTATCTTTTTTAATGGGCTCATGTTTTATTTAGATATTCTAGTGGCACCAAACACTATGGGCCCAACCGTCCATCCATTTTTGCCAACTTATTTTAGGGTTTGAGGCCAAAAATGATGCAGACTCAAAGCTCAACTGGACTACACCATAGAAAATAGAAAGGACTAAAGACCCACAATTGGAAATTTATTGGGGGCCACAAAAAACTCACATTAAGTTTATATTTGTGTTTTCCTTCATCTAGGTCTTTGTGACCCTATGAAAAGGTTATATGGTAATTAAAACATCAAGGTGTGCCTTAGGAAGTTTTCAATGGTGGGTGTTCAATCCCCAAGATTTTTTGTCAAACACCCTAAAATGATCTTAAAAAATGAATAAATGGTGTAAATATAATACACACACCACGACAAAGCCCACATAAGTTTTCCATGTCAGCATAGTCCAGGATGGAAAGAAGAAATACATATATGACCAAACCAAAAATATTTTGGCATTTTTAGAGTGCAGATCGAAGACACATGGAAATACTAGGTCATCCCTTCGAATTGGTACATATCATTGTTGAAGACACGAGCTCATAAAATACATTGATTTTCTCTCTCCTAATTAGATTGGGTACTATTTAAACAGCACAACTTTTAACGTGTGAAACCACTCTGGCACCACCATGATTTATGCGTTAGATCCACACTATCCATCAAAAATTTCTAATTATTCTAGAGCATGAACCCAAAAATGAGTCACATCCGAAGCTCAATTGGACCACACCACTGAATGAAGGGGGGAATGAACAAACTATTTTTGAAACCTCTCTATACATGAAGTTTATTTTCCATCAAACTTGTTCACCAGGTCACACAAACTTAGATGAAGGGAAAACACACATATTAGCTTGATCAGAGCCTTACGTGGCCCTAAGAAGTTTTCAATGGAAGGCATCCAACTCTTAATGTTTCTAATGGTGTGATCCAATTAGGCTATGAATCTACCTTATTTTTTGGTTCATATTCTAGAATGATCTAGAAAAAAAAAATGTACCAACAGTATAAAGTTAAGAAATACATGATCGTATGGGTTACATAAATTTCAAACCTTAAGAAATTTCTTTCATTGATTTGTCATGCAGCACATTCGAGGAAGAGAAGTAGAAAATTGAACGTGTTAACATGTGGAACTTTCATTGGACCCACTATAATGTATGTGTAAAATCTACGCTGTCCATCCATTTTTCCATATCATTTTAGGGTATGAGACCAAAAATGAGGTAGATCCAAATAGACCACGCTTAAGGAAACAAGGAAACAATGCGAATTGGATGCCTATGGTAGATGACTTTTTGAAGGTGCAAAAGGATCTAATCAAGTTGATATGTGTGTTTTCCTTTCATTTAGGTTTGTGTGACATTGTGAAGAGGTTGAAGAGTTGGATGCAAAATAAACCTTACGGTGTACCATACGAAGGTTTCAACATTAGTCGCTCGATCCCTGTTGTTTTTTCTGATGTGTTCTATTTGAGCATTTCATGTGCCTCACTTTTCGGCTTGTGCTCAATAATGATTTGAAAAAATTGACACACATTGTGCATATAACACATAAATCATGGTGGGGTAGAAAAGTTTCATATTTTTAAAAGCATGTTGTGTATTAGGCACTCGAATGGGGAGAGAAAATCTGTGCGATTTCTAAGATGGGAGTTCTAAGATTGATCACTTCGAAATCGTCATGTGCAACAATGGCTTTTGAATTGAACTTATTGAGGAGATCCTCAAGTTCAGGAGTCGGGTCATCATTTCCCTCATCCTTGACCTCTTTCAAACCCAAGAGTTCAAAGTCTAGTTCTATGTTAAAGTCATAGATGTTGACTTTGGCTTCATGCAAATCTTTAGATGAGGCTGGCACTTTATTGCATGTGGTTTTTGATTATTTTTTTTTTGATTTTTGGGTATTTTGAAATTTTTTTAATGTTTTTGGTTTTTATAGGCTTTTTACTATTTTGAGGTTTTATGGATTTTCTTTTATTTTTAGCTTTTGGGGATTTTCTATTATTTTTGGTTTTAAGGATTTCTATTATTGTTTTTTAGTTTTGAGAATTTTCTATTATTTTTAGGGTTTGAAGGGTTTTCTATTATTATTATTATTATTATTATTATTATCATCATCTTTATTTTTAAAGATTTTTTGAATTTTTTGAGTTTTAAATATATAGTAGGTTGAGCAAGCAGGTGTTTTGGACCAACATCTATCCTGGTCTTACCTGGGTTCGAATGATTATTCACATTACATAATTTTTTAGACTAACGCTCTGAAAAGATTGACCAGCCGATTCAAACGTCCCACTGAGTAGTGGGTTTAACGCAATCCGATTCCATTTGTAATGAACTGACTTGGTGGGATTTTAACGGGCCACTCGCTGTCAGAGGCTAGACCCATGCAATCCGCACTTGTAACTGGACCGGGCACGCGAGTGATCTTGTGAAGGGGCCCTTAAGTGCACGTGCCAAAATGGCACACTTGTAAAAGATCTAAGCCTTCAGTTAGATAATTAAAAACATATATAAAGATGTTAACATAGGTTGTACCAAAAAAATCAGGAAAATTTACTCCATAGGAAGGCTACATTGATATAAGAAGCACAGACGGTTAGAAAAAGAACGGTAAACAAACATCACGTGATTGTAGCATGCATGTGGCCGACCTGATAGACATGGAACAATGAGATTGGGGCGACGTCGATGACCTCATTATGTGGACTAATCAAGATACGATGCATGTAAACATGAAATCCCTGTTCCTGTCAATGAGAGGATCCGGATTGGTTCTTTGGAGATTCCTTGCAGTTGGCCTTTAAAAGGAGGAGAGCGTTCGAAGAAAAACTACTCCTGAGAAAGAGAGAAAGAAAAACAACTCCTGAGAGAGAAAGAGAGAGAGATGGAGATAAGTCTGTGGATAGTAGTTTCCATGGTGGTGGGAGTGATGTTCGTGGTGTCAGGAAGACTACGAAAGCCAAAATCAACAATGAAATTGCCTCCGGGGCCACCTAAACTCCCGATAATTGGGAACCTGCACCAGAACCTGCTCCAGCTCGGTAGTGGTGGCGAGTTGATCTATGTCACCTTATTCAGAATGTCCCAGAAGTACGGCAGGATTATGACAGTATGGTTCGGCATGAAACCGACGATTGTGATAAGCGGTCATGAGGGAGCTTAGGAGGTTCTTGTAAACAAATCTGTCGACTATGGAGCGAGGATGCTCCCTTACATGTTTAAATACATCTCTGCCAACTGGACGACGCTTTCCACATCCGACCATGGCCCATACTGGCAATCCCTTCGTAAAGGTGTCCAGGGCTTTGCTATGAATCCATCATCCATCTCCAGCCAAACTCTCTCTCAAGAAAAAGAAGCCATTGCCATGACACAAAAAATCCAAGAACAAGCTGCTGTCAATGGCGGAATCGTCCACCCTATCGACAACATTCGACATAACACAATACGAGTAGTAGGCCGCCTTTGTTTCGGCCCTGATTTCAACAACGAAACATTTGTTGTTGGCATAGACCCTTTTATCTATGATATCATCAACATAGCCGCTCTCGCCCGTTTTGCCGATGCCTTCCCCTTCACTCGCTACATCCCGGGCCTGCGGGGTCCATTCAGAAAAGTAGCTGAAATTCGTGATGGTATTGTGTCGTTGGTAGAACCAGAAATCACTCGCTACCAATCATCAAAATCTCCATGCACCACTTGCTACTTGCACTTCCTCCTCTCGAATGGCTACACTATGGAAACTATCATCTTCATCCTATTCGAGATGTTCGTGCTCTCCGTTGACAGCACATCGACTGCGACCACTTGGGCTCTAGCGTTCCTTATACGAAACTCCGAAATCCAACATAAGCTATTTAAAGAAGTAAGCGGAGGAGACGAAAAGAGAGAGAGGGTGACCGTAGATCAAGTGAGTAAGATGCCATATCTTCAAGCTGTAGTGAGCGAAGTGTTTCGGATGAAGCCGATCGCCCCGCTCGCCATCCCCCATAAGACGGTAAATGATACCACACTGACGGGTTTGAAGATCGACAAGGGTACTGCTGTTATAATAAATATCTATGCTGTCCTTCGCGATCCAAAGGTCTGGGATGAACCGGAGAGGTTCATGCCGGAGCGGTTCTTGAATGAAAATGCACTTAGTGATCGCATGGCCATGGAACGGTCTTTTATTCCGTTTGGGGCAGGGAGGCGAATTTGTGTAGGGATGGATCTGGGCAAGCTTCAGGTGGGCCTCACCCTGGCCAATCTGATTAACAGTTTTGAATGGCTTGCAGCTGATGGGGATGGCCCGGACATGACCGACGATTTTACTATTATTCTTAGGATGAAAGAGCCTCTCGTTGCACGTATCAAGGCTCGTACTAACCTTGGAGCCAGCCTCTTTTGAAAGCTTTGTGACCGTGGATGCTAAGCATACGCTCTCAACTGCACTTCGAAACTGGTTACTTGCCTCCACGTGGTAAGAAGGCACGTGTTTGCAAGATTGGAACCGTCCGTCAGTCTCTTCTCATTCTATATATTTCTAATCAGATAGGCCCCATGCAATAAATAAATAAGTAAATGTTATATGTGATTTGATTTTGTGTTGTTCATGTCCTAAGTGTCCTTGTGGACGCATAAATTACAAAACCTTCTTATATTACAAGATTTTGAAAATTGGTCCGTACATGTTATCTTCATGATTGAGTTCTCTCCATTTTTGTTAATCGGCAATTACTTTTGCTTGCTGTATTAAATCTACATTTTGCATGATATGTTGCTTGTTTGGCCGTTTGGCTATAGGAAAGTTCAATTTAAGTTATTTGTGTAAGGGTAAGAGAGTCAAGAGAGACCTTCAATCATCCACATGGATGGAAACTCAATACTTGAGTCGACACGATGTCCAACCTCACTCAACCAAATCTTTATATATACATAATTTCTTTATGTAAATCATTGACAATTGATAAAGGTAAGTAAAACCGTGGTGGTTGCTGTACTAATTAAGTTGGATGAATTTACAAATTTAAAAAGTTTGGCTGGTTGAATGGGCGAGTGACTCCGTTATTGAACACTTGAATAACGGGTTTTCGTTGAGTTTCATTCATGCAGTTTCTACATTTCTCATTAATTTATGCAGCATGAAGCTCGGACAGAGTATATAGGTTTTCTCCTATTTTTATGGGAAATAAAAAATACATAGTTAGAGTTAAACCTAGCACGTCACATGAGCCATGCTCATGCGCCCAGGCTCTCTATAGATTTGTTGTACTTACCTGAATCACAGTACTAAAATTAGATTTGTTGGCCAATCCTAACCATTGTTTGGTATGGGTTTTTTCCTTTCTTCCAACTATAGTGGGCTCCGCAGTCTAGCTGGGCCTATTGTGATATGCACGCACACCACTAAAACGGTTAGACCGTAGACGTGCGTCTCCATTATCAACATGATACACTATGGACAATTTTCAACATCTTTGTACGGTTATTATTAATCGAGGCCGTTCACATGATCAATCCTACCCTGGAGGTCTGGATGGCTGGGATCGTAGTCTGAGCATGAGCACTGATTGAAGGCTACTGCTCAGATGGTCAGGATCATTAAATTTATTTGGTTTGTACAATCGGCCATCCATGGTAGTCCCATCAGATAAACAGTCCAAAGTAATCAACCGTATGTCCACGTGTACGGTGGTCACGGCAATCAGCCAGATGGTCCATTCAGATGGTCAATGAGATTTAAGTTTTATGCTCTCAGGACGAGAATATTTCCTGAGTGACCAGTCCGTGCAGATGGGGCTCATGTTTTCGTCATCCAAATCATCGTACCATTGATCTGATGGGACCCATCTTGGATAGAGCTCAGTACCGATATCTCTCGGCTGGGAGATTACAACCGTTCAATGGAGCGCAGCTTTGGTGGATCCCTGACTGTGAGACCCATCGTGCTGCATGTGCCTTACATCCATTCCGTCCATCCATTTTGACAGCCCATTTTAGGGTAGGATTGAAAGAATGAAGTAGATCCAAATCTCAGGTGGACCGCACTACAGGAAACCCTCGTAATTGACTGACAATTAAAAACTTCCTGTGGGCCACAGAAGTTTCGGATCAAGCTGATATTTGTGTGGTCCCTTCATTAAACGTTCCAATGGCCCCTAAAAAGTTTTAATGATGGGTATCCAATCACCACTGTGTTTTGAGGTGTGCTCCACCTAGGATTTAGATATGCTTCAATTTTTGTATCATATCCTAAAAAGAGCCGTCAAAAACAGATGGACAACATGGATGCAAGGCACATACACGATGGTGCGCTCCACAATCACGGATCCATTGAAGCCAAGTCTCCTCCAATGAGGGCGTAAAATTACATGGTTAGGAAATATATGCCAAATATGGCCCATTGGATTCATAAAATAGGGAAGGAAATAAAAATATTATGCCCGTTGCTTCAGATGCAAAGTGTGCACCATCATATCTCTAAGTTGTGGATGATTTTCATACGTGCATGTTTAGCATTTATTAAACATTCGGAGACATAAGGAACCCATCCCTCTATCAAGAGTGCTTTTGCTAACTTAGTTAAGTGCTTGGTTTTTATTAATAAATGAAAACTAAATATTAATTTGTTTTAGTCAATGTGTCAAGTGGTTCACAAAAATTAAGGCCATTACCAAAAAACTATTCCTCATTAAATTAATTTTTCTTTACTTCTAAAGTCTTTTTTTTTTTTTTTTTTTTGGTAAAAACTTGTGATATACATAATTACTTATTTTTTATTAATATTCTTGCCTCTACTCTTAAAAAATGTATTTTCCCACAATGGAATAAAAATAAAATTTTATTAGTTAATTTCAAATATGACATCATCCACTTTCAATAGTCTCACATGACTCCGGTATGATTTGGACAAATGCCATTACAATGTCACATGCATCAATGTGCCATTTGGTCCTATTAACCCCTACATTTGACAGTCATTATAATGGCACGTGGCTAGACATTGCCATTATTACTTTTGATTTTAACAGTGCCAATAAAATATCACATGCACCAAAGAACCATTTGGTCCTTACAAGCATTTGACAGTCTTTGAAACAGCACAAAGATGGACATTGCCATTACAAGTTATGGGATTTGGACAATGCCATTGCAACGTTACAGACATTGATTGCCTATAAAAGCCTTTTGCAAGAACTTCCGTCGGGGCTCATATGGTGTTTGTCATAAACCCATCATGTCTATTTGTTTTGCGGAATCATGTCACGACATGGGTCCAAAATAGACCCAAAACTTAAGTGGACCATAGGATCGGAAAAAGTGGGCAGGGAAATGTCTACTCTTGAAACCTTTCTTGGGTCCACCATAATATTTATATGCCATCCATATTGTTCATAAGGTCATTTCTATTGCGATGAACTAAAAACACAAAAATATTTTCAATAGCAGACATTCAATCCTCACTTTTTCCTATTTTGCAGCCCACTTGACTTTTGGTTCTGCCTCTTTTTTTGGGGCCATGTCTTAATATGATTTAACAAAATGGATGGGGTGGATTTTTCATAAAAATCACTGTGGCCCCACTTAGCTTTTGTTACAGAAAGTTCCTGGGAAAGGCTTTCAGAGGCAACTGATGATGTCCCACCACCACATGCACCAACATACCATTTGGTCATTGTAACTCATGGCACGAAGATGGTTATTTTTATTACAAATGTGATTTGGACAATGTCATTATAATGTTACATGTGACAATGTGCCATTTGGTCCCGGTAACACCTCCATTTTGCAATCCTTGTAATGACAAGGAGATGGACATTACCATTACAAGTTACATCACTTGGACAATGCCATTACGGTGTCGTATGCACCAATGTAAATGGCCCTGTAACACTCGCATTTAGTAATTCTTATAATGGCGTGAAGATGGACATTGCTATTATAAGTAATATGATTTGGACAACGCTATCATAACATCACTAACACCAACGTACCATTTGGTTCCTATAACTCGAGCATTTGGTAGTCCTTTCATAATGGCAAGAAATTGGGCATTGTCATAACAAATAACATGATTTGTACAATGTCATTACAATGTCACATGCACCAATGTGCCACTGGGTCCTTATAACCCCCACATTTGGAAATCATTGCAATAGCTCGAAGATGGATAATGCCAATGTCATTGCAGCATTGCCTGCAATGTGCCATTTAGTCCCCACTTTATGCATTTGACAAAACTTATAATGGTAGGAAGATAGATATTTCCATTACAAGTTACATGATTTAGACAATATCATTATAATGTCATCTACATGCATCAAATGTGAGCCCCATATATAAATGGCAACATCGTCATCTAATATAGGAAAATATTTGCTTTTCAATATAGGCCCCACATTAAATACATATGCATGGTGCCTTTTCAGTGGCAAGGATTACAAGGGGCCCCTTTAATAGGGTTGGTAGACAATTCGAGTCCCTTGCACCCACATGCCATTGTAACACATATACCCTTGTCCATCTGTCCATCTTCATTTGCTCTCTCTCTCTCTCTCTCTCTCTCTCTCTCTCTCTCTCTCTCTCTCTCTCTATATATATATATATATATATATATAGGAAATGGTACTATGAAGTCCACCTCATGGGGAACTTCCCATGAGGTTGAGCTGTGTGGGCCCCACCGTGATGTGTGTCGAACCTCAAAACCGTGCATTTGCATTCGATGGGTCCCCTTCAATTCATGAGATATCCCAAAAATCAGAATTATTCGGAACTCAGGTGGGTCATATCATCTATAACCATTTGAAGACATGCTTAAAGCATATAAAAGCACTTGGTGTGGCCCACCTGAGTTTTGGATGCGGCAGAAACTTGGTCTGACCCCTCATGCAAGTGGGACACACAATGGATGAGCTGATTTGTGAACCACATCTTGGTGGGCCCAATAAATGATTTTGAATGTTTTAATGGGAGAGTAACCCCTGTCAACTATTGTATGTGGTGTGGCCCACCCAAGTCTTGGATTGACTTGATTTTTAAGCACGTCGCCCACTATGGAATGGTGCATCAGGCTGGGGTTGATGTTCAACCCACATCACAGTAGGGCCTACACAACTCGACCTCATGGGAAGATATATATATATATATATATATATATATATATATATGCCTTAGGTACCAATGTGCCAACTACCCTGTAGCTTTCAATGTCCATACGTCAGATATGCCAACATGTCTCCCTTGATATATGTGCTAAGTATCCAATTTCAAACACCTCACATGTATCACATGTGGTACAACTCAACTTCATGTGCCCCCACATATGTTGTGCATGCCACGTATTAAGTTGTTCAGTTTTTAGTGTCTTATAGATGCTAAATGCCGTAACATGTAGCGCCCTGAAATTCGGGGGTCGAGCATAACTCAGCTCCCGAGTTCCAAAACATCACTTATGCAACATATTTAATGAAGGATGTATGTTGACTGTATTAGTGCATAAAACATGGAATAGATTAAGCCAAAACACAGATATGATTCAGGGATAAGTGAATAAAGCAAGCGAAAGACTTATAACAAAATATGTGTACAAGTGTAAATCCCTGAATTACATATACAAGCCAGATCATATGAAAGTGTTATTTAACAAAATTATAAGTATCAAGTTACATCATTTAAGTTCCCAAAAATAATCCCAAAGATCCCGCGCATCAGACCGAGGCTCACTAAAATCCGTCTGAAAACTGCATATAGGAGAAGGCAGCCTCGTCGTCATCCAGCTCCCGCTCTGCCTCAGACGTCGCATCCACATCTGCAACATCAGGGCCTAAGACAAAGTCTGGTGGGTGTTTAACACTGCCCCAGAAACGTGGGAGTGAGTGATCAACTCAGTGGAACAATAAGGCACTGGTTAACATGTTATCAGTTCAATCAAACAGTAATGATAAAGCAGGACAATTAAATAAATCCTAAGTACTCTTGTTAATGCAAGTATGAATGCGGTATGATGCGTGCCCTCACGCGTACACCCTCAGCGTCTTCATCTTACGTTACGCATGACATCGCCTCAAAGTGCGCCACATCTACAAAGCACATGCAAATGCGGTGCATGGATATGATTACCAAGTTGTTATTAGTCCGTTTCACACAACAAGATTGGGAAGCTAAGATACCTTCCTCATGTCACCATCCAAACGGTAATCCATACTTGGGTCGTCAATCCTAGACATCTCATACGATCAGATGTTTGAGGTCGTAGCAAAGGGCTTGTCACCAATCAATGCACGCCTTTCATGCCCTTCCTACCACAGTTCGGCTCGTCACCTCATTGCGGTATCCAGGTATGCTCGAGGTCACTACAAATGGCTCGTCACCAATCAATGTAGGCCGACAGCACGAATATAGTGTCCCATACCACCATAATCGGCTCACGAGGTTAGTTGCTCACTGGTCACTACGGGGAGGCTCGTCACCCCAGCGTAGGCCGACAGCTCGACCACGGTGTCCCATACCACCATGTCCGGCTCATGAGTCTTAGCGGATCAAGTACCATAGTTAATAGGATGTCACTGGTAAGTTCGGTACCCTAGATTCAAGCAGTAGCGTCCATACATGGTTAACATACATCGGGCAATCGGGTTACTTGACGAACTCGACTAACACGAGCGCACGTTGAATTGAACGACATAGAGTACGCAAACACTCTGCGTGGCCAAACCACTGCCGCCAACTCTAATACGGCTCGGGTTCGTCTAATACGTCCTACGTGGCGAAAGCAATCTCAACCACGAATATAGAGTCGATTACCGATTTCCTGGACTAATGCATAGTCCCACACACCTTACACTACAACAGATATTCATATGGAATGTAAAACAGTAATGGAACAACAGCTTAAATCATAGTATATAAACACTTGAGGAATATCAACTTAACATAAATGTAAGCACAAGTAGTGCTTGAATTTAAATAACTTGGAATGTAACTTGCATAAGGGAAATCATGCACATCAATAGGAGTATTGAGAATCACTTCTCAACGCCCACAATTCGTGTAATCAGTTACACTTAGGTCATTCATGCATTTCTACAAACACTTAGCATACATGGAACAACATACATGACGTATGTTGGAATACATGCACTTAGACAATTCCTTTTACCAAGGAGTTGTTATACATGCATCTAGCATACATACATGACAAATAATCATGGCAAACACAAGTGCGTATTTTATACGTATACGGTACTTTATAAATACACATAGAATACACAAATCTCACCATAGCACATGCATATCAGGAAAGCAACGTAAACACAACATTTGACATGTGAAATCTCATCCATAATAAGAATAAATCACTAACTGGGATTGAAAGCCTTGAAAACCATAACCTATACACTTAAAGTCCGCACCTTAAACGAAGAAAGAACCACCGAACTGATTTAGACGAGTTGTCTTCATCAACGGCGTTAGAATACCCTAGAACAAAGATGGAAATGAGATACAACAACACCAAGTCTAATCTAAGCTCTAACACAAGTTAGGGTTAGGTTAACTTACCCCAAAAGAACTCAGAACCGTCAGAAGAACGATTCAAAGTGAAGGTTCAAAGATAAAGAAGAACAAGGAAGAATCCAAGATGATTCACCAACTTATCTCTCTCACTTTCTCTCTCTTTTCCACTCTCTTTCCAAGCTAAGGTTAGAGAAAATCGTATAGAAAAGAGGACTAGGGTTTAAGGACTATAAATAGGCCTTTACTTGATGAAAATAACCCTAGGGACAAGGTATACTTAGGTTATAACCAAAGTAAGCCTTTCTCGATCCAACGAAGCACTTCTGGTGGGCCTATAACCACGAAAGGTCGGACTTAAGCTCCTTGACCATGGATCTAGGTCAAGCAGAGTTTTCATACCGACCGGCTCTTCAGATCAGCCGTGGCGGACCACACTCAATTCAACGGTCATGGAAACTCGATCAGGTCCACAAGCACTAGAATATGCCTGGGCCAACTATCCTGATCAGAGGGTGAAATTGGGTTAGAATCCAACGGTCAGATAGCTTAAAATCGTCGCGCAAGCGACACGACTCAGATTTCAATAAAAGCTTAATAGATTTCAATCGTTCTCACACTCTTCACTCCGAGCTCAAGCAAATCGACCCAGAACATCAGATGGACTTGATTTTTGAGGAGATGACCAAGCCCAACTCGGTGACCGCAACAGCCTAAGATCATCGCCATCGGACTTTCGACGCGCAGTCTAGGTCCGATCCAGATCTTCCAAAAATTTCCCAGAACAACTGGATTTAGCGATGGATTCCAGGTTCCAGAGTAACGTAGCGCCCACTAATCTACACGTTTAGAGCCATGCAGATACAATTTAAAGTGATTGATGCAAATTTCACAAGCAATCGAGTAAAGCGCTAATTACCCCAAAACAACTACTTAAGGAAAGATTAGCACAAAAATTCCAAGGTCGTTACAATCTACCCCCCTTAAAGAAAATTTCGTCCTCGAAATTCATACCTTCATATAAGCCTCAAGGATCAGAGGGTAGGTCTTTCTGACCTCAGCTTCAGATTCCCAAGTAGCCTCTTCCACACCATGATGCGTCCATAGCACCTTCACAAGAGGGATAACCTTGCTACGCAATACCTGCTCCTTCCTGTCGAGAATACGCGTCGGTCGTAGTACATAAGTGGCATCCTCACTCAACTGCACTTGCTCCCAACTGATAATATGCGAAGGATCAGGAACATACTTCTTCAGTATAGAAACATGAAATACGTTATGCACGCCCGCAAGAGGTGTGGGCAAAGCAAGGCGGTATGCTACCGCTCTCACTCGATCCAGAACTTGAAATGGACCAATAAATCTCGGCGTCAACTTCCCCTTCTTACCGAACCGCAGAACTCCCTTCATAGGAGAGACCTTCAGAAATACATGGTCTCCCACTATAAACTCAAGCGGTCGATGCCTCGTATCCGCATAACTCTTCTGCCTACTCTGCGCTGTCAAAAGTCGACGTCGAATGATGTCAACCTTCTCAGAAGTCACCTGCACCAACTCTGGGCCAAGCAAACTACGCTCACCAATTTCTGCCCAACAATGTGGTGCTCTGCACGGGCGACCATACAACGCCTCATAGGGAGCCATACCGATACTCACCTGGAAACTATTATTATACACGAACTCTGCATACTGAAGACAATCATCTCAACTGTCCTTGAAATCCAAAACACAAGCTCGCAACATATCTTCTAGGACTTGATTCATGCGCTCCGTCTACCCATCTGTTTGCGGATGAAACGCGGTGCTGAACTTCAGTTTCACACCCATTGCTTCCTGGATACGAGTCCAAAAGATAGATGTAAAACGCGTGTCTCTATCAGACACAATCTCCAAGGGAACTCCATGCAGACGCACTATCTCCTTGATATACAACCTAGCCAACTCGTCTGCAGAGTAAGTGACTCTGATCGGTAAGAAATGCGCCGACTTCGTTAATCGATCGACGATCACCCAAATAGAGTCAAATCCCTTTCTCGTCCTCGGCAACCCAGAAATAAAATCCATAGAGATGAAGTCCCACTTCCATTCAGTTATGGGCATGGGCTGCAACAACCCAGGAGGTCGGCGATGCTCTGCCTTGACCTGCTGGCACGTGAGACAACGAGAAACAAATTCAGCAATCTGGACCTTCATATTGTCCCACCAATAAGACCTCTTCATATCCTGATACATCTTCGTGTTACCTGGATGCATCGCAAGCTTAGAACTATGGGCTAACTCGAGAACCTCACGTCTCAAGTCAGGGATGTCAGGAACACATAACCGGCCACGAAAACGTAGGCCCCCATCAGAACTAACACTCCAGTCGGAGTTCTCATCTGTACCAACCCGCTGCCTCATCTTCACCAAAAGCTCATCATCTGCCTGAGCTGCAACGATCCTCTCGTCGATAACGGGCTGTACACGAATGTGTGTGATAACCTCATACGGCTCAACCACCGTAAGCTTCTGCTCAAAATCACGCATGAACTCCAACATATCCCACTCTGCTATCATCAGCGGAGCCGCAAACTCAATAGCCTTCTTGCGACTCAACGCATCTGCCACAAGGTTCGCCTTACCAGGATGGTAAGAAACATCGAACTTGAAGTCCTTCAATGTTTCCATCCATCTGCGCTGCCTCATATTCAAATCACGCTGCTTGAAAATATACTTAAGGCTCTTGTGGTCGCAAAAGAGCTCGAACTCCTCACCATAGAGGTAATGTCTCCAAAGCTTTAATGCGAAGATGACAGCTACTCGTCGGAATCAGGAGATGGAGGCGGAGCACCCTTATCCTACAAGCAACACAGGATAGACTTCAGAGTCTGAGACATCTTCTTAAACTTATGCTTAACAAAGCCTCGAAGATCAACCATCTCCTGGCCTAAAGCAGCTTGCCCTTCTTCAAGCCGTGTAAGACGGGCATATCTGGCAGTTTGCTCTGCACCCTGCTCTGGCACCACAGGAGGAGAGCTATCAATCGAATCCTGTGCCTCAATCTCTTCCTCGTCTTGCTCTGTTCCTTCCTCAGACTCTGCACCACCTTCAGCAAAACTCTCATCATCACCGCTCTCAGACTCAGCCTCACCCTCTGAGGCAAGCCGACCAGAACCAACCTCCATCAGCTTGAGAGTCCTCAAATTGATATGACGAACAGGAACCGGCTTCTCAGCTCCAAGCCTATAGCCAAACTCATGTGCGATCTTGCAAATGAGGCGGCCAAAGGGAAGCGACTCGGTCCTTCTACTCGAACGAGCGATGAGAATAATCTGGCGCAGGACGTACGTCGGCACACACAACTTCGCTTCCTGCCCCACCTGATATAGGAAATCCACCATCAGGGGCGTACACTCACTGCGGTTGCTCCACCTTGGATATACATTGAACGTAAAGATGTGGTGAAGCAAACGGAAGTCGTCCGTCATGTGAGAAGCCAAAAGACTCCTATTCGGTTGCCATTCAACCAGACGACCACACAAGGATCGGGTGCGACGATCCCTCTCGCGCACACTGTCCACATTCTTCTCGTTGGCATGCACTTCCCCAAGTGGCACCTTCAAGAGTCAGGATATCAAAGCAACATTGACAATACCAACTCGACCGCTACCACAGGGAATCTTGAACTGCAGAGGATCCAGCGAAGGCTCCAGAATGTTGGCATAGAAGGCCCGAACAGTGCTAGCATTCGCGCGATACTCGCCTTCAAACAAGGGACCCCAACCAGCCCCTTCTAGGCGCTCCAACAAGAAGAACTCACCAAAGAGCCACGGATCAACATGAGCCTCAAAAAGGACTCTACGCCCTTCATAAACTCTATGCGACAATTCCGCCAACAAGGTCCTACTAACGGGAGCTCGAGGATCGAGGTCACACTTCGTCTGAAACTCGCGTGTGGCGGACGTGCTAGTGGCGGCACCTCTCGGCCTCCGTGCACGGGTTGGGCGGCTCGGCCCGGCTTCATCCACGGGCGCTCTCTTCTTCCCCATCAAGGAAAGAAGGGAAGAAATGGAAAAGATGGCCGTCACAATCTCAAAGAGGGCCATGAGAAATGAGAGAAAGAGAAAAATAGGAAGATGGTGAAGCTTCCATACAACTATTAGCCAAATAGGGATAGCAAGGGCTCAAATGAGAAGGAAACAAGGAGAAATCAGCGATGGGAAGGAAGCTTTGAAGATGGGGTGATGGGTTTGCACGAAAAATGGAGGAAGATGAAGATTGGGGAGAGATTTGAGAGGATTTGGAGAGGTTTTGGAAGAAAAGGAAAGCTTGGGAGTGGATTTTGTGAAGAAAATAGGTAAAAGGAATGGGTTTTAAGGTAAAACTGTAGAGGGGTGGGCCACACTAGGCCGGAGATGCATCGGCCCGCCGCGACCCGGCCCGGCGACCGGCGATGGCATCGCCGGTCTCTGGACAGTCCGGCGATGCCTCGCCGTTTTGGCGAGGCCCTCCTGGTCCCCCTTGGTCCAAAACAAGTGGTCCCCCCTAGGTCCCACAGAAAATGCCCCGATTGGCCCCTTGCGTGGTTTGACACCTATCGGGTCATTCTGACAGAAATCTGGTACAAATAGCGATTTCTAGAAGGTTTAAAGGTGAAAAAAGGGAAGATAGACCGTCTAAACTCATTAATAGAGGGTCTGGGAAAGGTTTCGGGTCGCTGTGTGTGATCAGGTAAGAGTACAGACTCGATTTCGGCGAAGGTTTTCAAGGAACGTTCGCCAATAGAAGCTACGGAGCACAAACACAAAAGCGATAATAGACCCGCACCCAATTACACTAAAGTAACGACAACGTGCGGTGTGTGGCCATAATCCAGGTCCGGTTTAATCCAGATCATGCTCTGATACCAACTTGTAACGCCCTGAAATTCGGGAGTCGAGCATAACTCAGCTCCCGAGTTCCAAAACATCACTTATGCAACATATTTAATGAAGGATGTATGTTGACTGTATTAGTGCATAAAACATGAAATAGATTAAGCCAAAACACAGATATGATTCAGGGATAAGTGAATAAACCAAGCGGAAGACTTATAGCAAAATATGTGTACAAGTGTAAATCCCTGAATTACATATACAAGCCAGATCGTATGAAAGTGTTATTTAACAAAATTATAAGTATCAAGTTACATCATTTAAGTTTCTAAAAATAATCCCAAAGATCCCGCGCATCAGACCGAGGCTCGCTAGAACCCGTCTGAAAACTGCATATAGGAGAAGGCAACCTCGTCGTCATCCAGCTCCCGCTCTGCCTCAGACGTCGCATCCACATCTGCAACATCAGGGCCTAAGACAGAGTCTGGTGGGTGTTTAACACCGCCCCAGAAACGTGGGAGTGAGTGATCAACTCAGTGAAACAATAAGGCACTGGTTAACATGTTATCAGTTCAATCAAACAGTAATGATAAAGCAGGACAATTAAATAAATCCTAAGTACTCTTGTTAATGCAAGTATGAATGCGGTACGATGCGTGCCCTCACGCGTACACCCCCAGCGTCTTCATCTTACGTTACGCATGACATCGCCTCAAAGTGCGCCACATCTACAAAGCACATGCAAATGCGGTGCATGGATATGATTACCAAGTTGTTATTAGTCTGTTTCACACAACAGGATTGGGAAGCTAAGATACCTTCCTCATGTCGCCATCCAAACGGTAATCCATACTAGGGTCGTCAATCTTAGACATCTCATACGATCATATGTTTGAGGTCGTAGCAAAGAGCTCGTCACCAATCAATGCACGCCTTTCATGCCCTTCCTACCACAGTTCGGTTCGTCACCTCATTGCGGTATCCAGGTATGCTCGAGGTCACTACAAAGGGCTCGTCACCAATCAATGTAGGCCGACAGCACGAATATAGTGTCCCATACCACCATAATCGACTCACGAGGTTAGTTGCTCACTGGTCACTACGGGGAGGCTTGTCACCCCAGCGTAGGCCGACAGCTCGACCACGGTGTCCCATACCACCATGTTCGGCTCATGAGGCTTAGCGGATCAAGTACCATAGTTAATAGGATGTCACTGGTAAGTTCGGTACCCTAGATTCAAGCAGTAGCGTCCATACATGGTTAACATACATCGGGCAATCGGGTTACTTGACGAACTCGACTAACACGAGCGCACGTTGAATTGAACGACATAGAGTGCGCAAACACTCCGCGTGGCCAAACCACTGCCGCCAACTCTAATACGGCTCGGGTTCGTCTAATACGTCCTACGTGGCGAAAGCAATCTCAACCACGAATATAGAGTCGATTACCGATTTCCTGGACTAATGCATAGTCCCACACACCTTACACTACAACAGATATTCATATGGAATGTAAAACAGTAATGGAACAACAGCTTAAATCATGGTATATGAGCACTTGAGGAATATCAACTTAACATAAATGTAAGCACAAGTAGTGCTTGAATTTAAATAACTTGGAATGTAACTTGCATAAGGGAAATTATGCATATCAATAGGAGTATTGAGAATCACTTCTCAACGCCCACAATTCGTGTAATCAATTATACTTAGGTCATTCATGCATTTCTACAAACACTTAGCATACATGGAACAACATACATGACGTATGTTGGAATACATGCACTTAGACAATTCCTTTTACCAAGGAGTTGTCATACATGCATCTAGCATACATACATGACAAATAATCATGGCAAACACAAGTGCG
The DNA here is from genome assembly GCF_029962835.1 of Magnolia sinica. Taxonomy (NCBI): domain Eukaryota; kingdom Viridiplantae; phylum Streptophyta; class Magnoliopsida; order Magnoliales; family Magnoliaceae; genus Magnolia; species Magnolia sinica. The sequence goes on from NC_080581.1 coordinate 62,430,296, forward strand.
TATTTTATACGTATACGGTACTTTATAAATACACATAGAATACACAAATCTCACCATAGCACATGCATATCAGGAAAGCAACGTAAACACAACATTTGACATGTGAAATCTCATCCATAACAAGAATAAATCACTAACTGGGATTGAAAGCCTTGAAAACCATAACCTATACACTTAAAGTCCGCACCTTAAGCGAAGAAAGAACCACCGAACTGATTTAGACGAGTTGTCTTCGTCAACGGCGTTAGAATACCCTAGAACAAAGTTGGAAATGAGATACAACAACACCAAGTCTTATCTAAGCTCTAACACAGGTTAGGGTTAGGTTAACTTACCCCAAAAGAACTCAGAACCGTCAGAAGAACGATTCAAAGTGAAGGTTCAAAGATAAAGAAGAACAAGGAAGAATCCAAGATGATTCACCAACTTATCTCTCTCACTTTCTCTCTCTTTTCCACTCTCTTTCCAAGCTAGGGTTAGAGAAAATCGTATGGAAAAGAGGACTAGGGTTTAAGGACTATAAATAGGTCTTTACTTGATGAAAATAACCCTAGGGACAAGGTATACTTAGGTTATAACCAAAGTAAGCCTTTCTCGATCCAACGAAGCACTTCTGGTGGGCCTATAACCACGAAAGGTCGGACTTAAGCTCCTTGACCATGGATCTAGGTCAAGCAAAGTTTTCATACCGACCGGCTCTTCAGATCAGCCGTGGCGGACCACACTCAATTCAACGGTCACGGAAACTCGATCAGGTCCACAAGCACTAGAATATGCCTGGGCCAACTATCCTGATCAGAGGGTGAAATTGGGTCAGAATCTAACGGTCAGATAGCTTAAAATCGTCGCGCAAGCGACACGACTCAGATTTCAATAAAAGCTTAATAAATTCCAACCGTTCTCACACTCTTCACTCCGAGCTCAAGCAAATCAACCCAGAACATCAGATGGACTTGATTTTTGAGGAGATGACCAAGCCCAACTCGATGACCGCAACAGCCTAAGATCATCGCCATCGGACTTTCGACGCGCGGTCTAGGTCCGATCCAGATCTTCCAAAAATTTCCCAAAACAACTGGATTTAGCGATGGATCCCAGGTTCCAGAGTAATGTAGCGCTCACTAATCTACACGTTTAGAGCCATGCAGATACAATTTAAAGTGATTGATGCGGATTTCACAAGCAATCGAGTAAAGCGCTAATTACCCCAAAACAACTACTTAAGGAAAGATTAGCACAAAAATTCCAAGGTCGTTACATAACATGACATATTGCTACAACTATAGGGATTTGTTTTTTTTTCCTTTCCATGCACTAAAAAGCTTCCTCCCCTTTTAGTGTTGTTATATGAACCCTCCTCAAATTAAACGTTCCAAATCATTACCCCTATTATAGATGGATCCTAACCTGCAAATCCACTAAACATACAAACCGTAACTGGCTGATCGAGGACCTACAATGGACGGTTGAAACAGAAAATAAGTACCGGTCCAAATTGAATACAAAGATAGCCACCAATCTGACAGTCGGTCCGACTATTTTTTCTATCTGAATTGAGATATATACATGAATCCCATACCTACAACGTTAGGTCTGATGCTTATATCTAATTAATATCTATGTATTGTTAGTGGTTATGATTGAGTGGGTCATGACATGGACAGATATCGATGAATGTGCGGACCCCACGAAGAATCCCTGCATATCAGAATTAGCCTGTAAAAACTCTGCGGGGAGTTATTGTTGTTAATGCCCATTACGCCTAACAGGCGACGGTAGAAAAGATGGCATTGGCTGCATTTCTCCTTCCATGGTTTCATCCGGTGCAGATTTTCCAGTAATCAAGGTTACACTAGGTAAGCATTTCGCAAGCCCTTTGAATTTCAATCATCCAGACCGTTGATTTGATGGATGATGCAGAAGATGGATCACGCCCCAAAAATCTCCCAAATCGGAGGATGCTATACATCCAAACTTTGTCTTCTTAGATCAACGGTCTTGATCACCAGATCTTGCACCTCATTTATACAAACTAAAAACTGAGGCTGAGGATCATATGTAATCAACATCGTTTCCTATATCATAGTCATTCCACCGTTCAATGATAAGCCTTGTCTGGCGCTTGTGGCAAACGGGCCACATGGTAGAACAATAAAGTGATCTGGACCGTTCTTGAAATGGGCCCTATTGAGTCACACATGATGAAGTAAACATTTTTTTATTGTTCGATCATTGAATTTTGAGCCGCGTGAGGTCCATTCACCACTCGGTGCAATCATTGATTCTAGGTTGGCTTTGGCCTGGATTTAAAGCTGTAGGTCCGACCCTATTCAGAATGATGATTTTGCGTAGCCTGCCAATGGTTTAAAAACTCTGCAGCTCGGACGGACTAGTTTAGTCCTGAGTCGAGTTTCAACTCAGCTGAATTTGGCCTACGTTATTGACTCAGGCTCACTGAGTTTGGATTTTCCATGAAGATGAGTTTGATAAACATTTTGGATTTTGGAACACATGCATAAACATATGAATGCATTTGTGGGAGATTGACAACTTACATCTCTAGCCTCATTGAAAAAAAAAAAAAAAAAGAGCAACGTCATAAATGCCAGTGTCTACTATAGTTTTAAAACTCAGTTGACTCAATTCAAAACTCGGTCGAGTCAAAACTGTTATTTCTTTAGGTTTTTATTTAATTTATCTTTTTCCAACAATTTAAAATTTTACCTAAACTAAATATTTTTAATTAGTTATTAAAATACCGAATCGAGTCAAACGAAAACCCACCCTATCAAGTCTTCGAGTTCACTCGACCCAGCTAGGAATCTAGTTTTCGAGTTTTTGGACTATGGTCTCTGCTTATTTAATGAGAAATAAAAAATGGACTGCATCCAAAGACATCCTAATGCTTGGGCCCACCAACACTCATCTCATTCACAAAAAACAGTTGGGTCTTTCTGATGATTGAACCTAATTATCATGTACTGTAGATCATTGATCAGAACCCAAATTGATGCTTGTGGAGTAACTTGTGCAGGTTGTGGATCAGGACTCTTACTTCTGCTTCTTGGAACTTCTCGGTTGTACTGGGGACTTTGGAAGCGAAATATCATCAAACTCAGAGAGAAATTCTTTCAACAAAATGGAGGTTACCTACTACAACAGCAGCTCTCTTCGCGTGAAGGCACGGTCGAGGCAGCTAAGATTTTCACTGCAAAAGAGCTCAAAAGAGCTATGAACAACTACAATGAAAATTGAATCCTTGGAAATGGTGGCTACGACACCGTCTACAAAGGAATTTTGGCTGACAATAGGATCGTCGCCATTAAAAAGTCTAAGCTAGTAGATGATAGCCAAATTGAGCAGTTCATAAATGAGGTCGTTATTCTTTCGCAAATCAACCATAAGAATGTTGTGAAGCTCTCGGGGTGTTGTTTGAAGACTGAGGTCCCAATGCTGGTCTATGAATTCATCACCAATGGGACCCTCTTCGATCATATCCACGGCGTAGCGGGCCCCACATCCTTCTTCTCATGGGATAACCGGTTAAGGATCGCTGCGGAAATGGCTGGGGCACTTGCCTATCTCCACTCCGCGGCATCTGTGCCAATCATCCATCGAGACATCAAGTCCGCAAACATACTTTTGGATGATAATTACAATGCTAAAGTGGCTGATTTTGGAGCTTCAAGGTTGGTTCCTTTGGATCATGCTCAACTGACTACATTGGTATAAGGGACCTTAGGGTACTTGGACCCGGAATGCTTCCATACGAGTCAGCTATCTGAGAAGAGCGATGTTTATAGCTTTGGAGTGGTTCTGGTGGTGCTCTTAACAGGGAAAATGCCATTATGTTTGGAGAGATCCGAAAGGGAGAGGAACCTAGCAATGCATTTTGTTTCCTACATGAAAGAGAATAGGCTAGTCGAGGTTTTAGAGGATCGAGTTGTGAGTGAAGGAAGGATCGAACAGGTAGAGGCAGTTGCCCAGCTTGCCAAGAGATGCTTGAAACTAAGGGGGGAAGATAGGCCCTTGATGAAAGAAGTGGCCATGGAGCTCGAAGGGTTGAGATTGCTTGAGAATCATCCGTGGGTTCAAGACGAGCACGAAGAGAGTGAGCGCTTGCTAGGTGAAGTTCCAGGCTTTGACATGGGCGATTCTAATGCATTCGACAGTTTAAGAAACCACATGATGATGCCATTAGATAAAAGATGATGATGATTTAGCAAAACAGATACGCTATCAAGAAGTGGATTTTGTTGTAAGAAAATCAATCAGATAAGATTCTTATGTATGGTTTATATATGTGAACTCTTTAAATTAAGCTGATCTCATAGGAGGTTAGTTTTGTATATGAAGACATCAACAGATCTAAAAATAATAGCATCTCCTACTAACAATTGTTATATATGATCTTTTGTCATTGATCTTTATCATGTGGTTATGATTTAAGATCTTCCTATCCACAAAATTGGGAAATGTTTTTGACGAGAGAATGTCACAAAGGGAAAAAGAAGAAAGGAGAGCTTACGTCGTCAGAAGTTCCTTGTATTGAACTCTCTTTTCTTTGTAAACACCACAGCCAAACTTCTAATTAAGCTCTGTTCCAAATCAGTGATTGGATTGAGAGAATACTTGGAAATGAATTTGATATCTATGGCAATTAAGTTTGCTGCTGTTTTTGTAAAAGTGGAATTCGATTCACGTTTCCAAGATTTTGCTTAAAAATATGGATATTGATTTAGATGAAAAAAGATAAACATAAAATGTTGATTTCTGAGGTTGTGATAGGCAGCTCTCGCCTTTTGATCGCTCTCCTCTTAATACTTGAGGAAAACTACACTCCAAACCAAACAATGTAATTATAGTTAAGTGTAATTCTGGAGAGAGAAGCAGCATTCATTTTGAAAGCTTATCTTATGGCATGAGCCAAAAAAGTAGGTAGGTCGAAGGCCCAAGTGAACTACACCACAAGAAACAGTATATATTGAGTGTCTACCCTTGATACATGGTGTCACACCCAGCGCTTTAATTTGTCTCTTTTTGAGGATAGTGCCCGAAAATAAAGTGCACGGATGGGGAGTGGGTAAATAACGTACATCATGTTGGGCTCCACAAAGCCCTAACTAGACCGTCAGTCTCTGGCTCCGCCCAGTGTAACGGAAGCGGATTGGCTGGCAACAACCTAACTTTGGGTTGAGGTTACTAAGTTCTGTGGGTCCGTTCACGAAGCATGAGTTATATCCAAACCGTTCGTCCACTTGGTGAGTTAGTCATAAGGCTTGATCTGAAAAATAAGATAGATCCAAACATTAAGTGGACCACAATGTAAAAAGCAGTGAGGGATTGAACGCCTGCCATTGAAACCCTTTTGGGGTCACTGAAATTTTGGGTTAATATGATATATTTTTTTTCTCTTCATTTAGGTATGTGTGACCTTATGAACAGAATGGATGGTGAGTAAACGTTACAGTGGGCCCTACGAATGTTTTAATGGTGAGAATCATTGTCCCCACTACTTTTTGGGGTGTGGTCCACTTGAATATTAAATTACTCATTTTTCGAATCAAGATCTAAAATGATCTCACCAAATGGATGAACGGTGTAGATATGATAAATACATCATTGTGGGCCCATGTAACTTTTATTTCCTTTGAACTATAAACTCAGTAACTCGAGGAGCGTCAGCACGGGAAGCAGATGGACGCGGATTTCCTGCCAAAGCCGTCCGGGGTCACTGAGATGTTTGTGAGAAATCCCTCCTGTCCATCCGTTTTGTGTATTCATTTTAAGATAGGAGGCCAAAAATGGACCGTATCCAATGCTTAAGGGGCTGAAAACGTGGTGATAATCAAACGTCCACAGTTGAAATATTCCCAAGGCCACATAAGTTTTGAATCATGCTAATATTTGTGTTTTCAGATCATCCTAGTGGGAATGATGTTATTAACGGCATGGATGGCATGCAAACATCACTAACGAACCCAGAGAGATTTTACCGGTAGTAGTTTCCCTAACCACCTTTTCCTTTTATGGCCACTTGAGTCTCGGATCCTGCTCACTTTTGGCCTCTTTATCCTGAAATGAGCTCACAAAATGGATGTGCTGAGGCTTTTGCAAAGGAAGCGGATTAGCTATTGCTTGAGACTTTACTGAAGTGATGCCACCAAATTTTGTGGGACCCATCATAATGTATGTGTTGTATTCACACTATTCATTCATTTAGAAATATAAATTTAGGAAATGAGACAAAAAATAAGTTATATCCAAAGCTCAAGTGAACCCAACCATAGAAAATAGTGGAGAGAGTGACCCCCACCATTAAAAGTTTCTAATGCTTACAAAAGTTTTCGTTCAAACTGAAATTTATGTTTTCCCCTCTATCATGTCTGTCTTAACTTATGAACATGTTGGATCTCAGATAAAGATCATAGTGGACCTTGTGAAGGTTTCAACAGTGGGAGTCACTCTTTCTACTATTTTCTGTGGTGAGGTCCACTCCAAATTTGGATCTAACTCATTATTTGTCTCATTGCATAAAATGATCTCTCCAAATAGATAGACGGTGTGGATAAAACAAATATATCATGGTGGGTCCCACAAAACTTGTGATGTCACTTTTGTAAGGCCCGTATCCTAGTCCATATCGTTCTGTTGGCTTCCGCGGTCCTTCCGGTCAAATTTCGGCAATCCTTAACCCGTATCCGATGTTTGCGCACGATCCTAGGCCGGGTCCCGCATACCAAAGTCGGCTCAAACCAGAACTTGTATCATATTGACCGCGTCGTCGCCGCGGTTCCAACATCACGACTCGCGCACCGAACCGATGCCCAGGCCAGGAGATGTGGGCTAGCGTTCGTTCTGAAGAAACGCCGCGCATTGTGAATTTCGACGGAATCTCCACGTCATGTCCCATCAATCAATCAATCAATCAATGTCAAGTACAAGCAACCCATCCATCTTTCCCCACAAGTCAACTCTCTCTCTCCACCTCACCATTCCCCTTTACAATTTTCAAACTCACCCATACCTCTTTTACAAATATTTCAAACTAAACCATACCCTCACATTCCCTTCCTTACATCTTCACATCCATATCACTCCCATCACCTCACTCTCTCTCTCATTTCTCAAATCTCCCAAGCAACCCCAAAAATTCCATACGTCCAAACATTCTCTCCCAAGCCAAGTGTGGCCCACCCTCTCATCTCTCATCCCCACCATCAAAACCTCATCAACCTCCATCAAAGTTGAAGGCAAGGAGCTTAGGAGCTTAAGGGAGCAAGGAGAAGACCTAGAGGTAGGTGATCTTTGAGTTTCTACCGTTGATTTCATGATTTGAGGGCCCACTTGTTGATGGGACCCATTTTAATGTATGTGTTGTATCAATGGAGGGCCCATAGTGGCGGGGTCCCTCCCTCCTCTCTCTCTCTCTCTCTCTCTCTCTCTCTCTCTCTCTCTCTCTCCCCTTATCCTTTCCCTAGAATGTTGTGGGCCCCACCAAATTATGTAAAATCTACTCCATCCATTAGGCAGAGTGGCCCACCACATTTTAGGGAGATCTCATCTCTTAGACAAATATATGTAATATATTTATATATATACTATACACACACATGCATGGTGGGCCACATCATCCGTGTGGGACCCCACCATGATACCTATGTTATATCTCTACCATCCAGCGTCCCTGGATGCTGGACGTGAAGGCTGTAGGGTAGCTAACATGGAGTGTGTGTACTGGCATGGGTGTGTACTAACTAGCTAGACTTGGGTGGGCCACTCATGCAAGCCCCACCTTGATGCATGTGCTTAATCCAAGCCGTCCATCCTCTTCCTCAAATCATTTTAGGCGTTGAGCCGAAAAATAAATTGAATCTGAGTTCCTAGCGGCCCATAGCATTAAGAATAATAATCTTTGCTATTAAAATACACCTCAATACTTTTGCACATCGAAATATCCCTAATATTAGGCTTGATAGGTGTGTATGGGGACATAGAAACCAATGGCCAGGTCCGATTTCCCTGATGCGGGCCCCAACTATGCAAAACCTCAAGAAAACCCCAAACCAAAAAAAAAAAGAGAAGAAGAAGGCAGCGCTGACGCTGCTACTGCAGAACGCGCGCAGGCGCTGACGGATGGGCGGCTAGGTAGGGACCCACAGCCCCAACCGTGGGCCCCACCATGATGTGGTTTGAACATCCACACCGTGCATTTTGTTAGGTCCCCTCTGAAAGTGGGCCACCCCAAAAATCGGCTGTACATGGGTCTCAGGTGGCCCACACGGTAGGAAACAGTAGGGATTGGAAGTATGCCATTGAAACCCTTTTTGGGTTTCTATGGAAGTTTTATATCAATATGAAATTTGTTTTTCTGCTTCACCTGGTCCACGTGACCTCATCAACCAGTTGGATGGCAGATAAACAGCACGGTGGGCCCCTAGTCCACGTGACCTTATGAACAGTTGGATGGCAGATAAACAGCACGGTGGGCCCCTGGTCCACGTGACCTTATGAATAGTTTGGATGACAGATAAACAGCACGGTGGGCCCCAGATCCACGTGACCTTCTCAACAGGTTGTGTCACGCCCCAACCCGAAAATCGGATTCACAGGAATCTCAATTGTCGAATCCGGTGCCGACAGCCTCCGTAATACCCTATTCTCGGCTCCTAGCGTACATACGCCAGATTCCGATTCTGGGATCCTACAAAGAGGATTTTTTTTATTTACATTTAAATCATAATAAGCATAACCACAAGATCACCCAATTTACAAAGGCAACATCAACAACACATATCCACTAATATAATCATTTGAGTACAATGCTGAAAGGAAAATACATAAACTGAAAATCAAGCTCCAGAAGATTGCTGCATGCTCCAAGCTCAATAATGCTGCAACCTAACATCTCCTACACGCATCTATCGTGCGTAAGCTTATAGAAAGCTTAGGGGGTAGTGTAAGTGTGTGCACAAGATAAGTGCCAAGTATTCGATATAATGTCATCATCATACAATACCAGAAATACTGGTAATCCATAAATCATACAATATCAGAATAAACAGATATACGGACAAGATCATGAATTATCAGAGTAAGCAGAAGTACTGACAAGAGCAGAAATTATCAGAGTAAACATAAATACTGACAAGCTCACAAATCATAGGATAACAGAGTAAGCGGAAATACTGACAAGTCCATAGGTCATACAATATTAGAATACGCAATACGAATCAACTATGCAAATGAGGAGTCATAGAGCGCCAATATCAGATGCAGAGGATGCGATGCAATATACATTCCTAATGAGTAATACAAGTAGCATCAGTCGTACCATACGCCGCGGATGTAATGCAACGTGCAGTGCGAATGGAATGACCATGCTGGAGTGTGAAGTTGGGATAGTAGTACGTAGTATCGCAGGCTATGGGGTCTATCACAATAGACTTCTATCCAAACTAGTCCCACACCTAATTCGGATAGTCAAACTCAATGTAATAAACTCCTGATCTTAGGTTAGTTGCGCGCCCCAACCGAAATCCTGGCCATTGCGAAGGCACACGTAACAAATAGTTACGCACCACCAACCCGAGTGGATAGTGTATGAATGAATGCATGAATGGGTATATAACTCCTGCTCACTAAATCCACATATCAGTACAGTTCATCTCTGGGATCATCACCGGGGTCTATTACACTCTATACCAGCTTGCCGCCCCTATCCGAGCGCACAACTGGGTAAGTGGAAGAGACCTCACTATCCGCTGCCAATATCGAGCTCGGCTCGTCAATAGCGGACTCATTCCTCAAGCTGGTCAAACTCAACCTAGACATTGCCCCCTCACTCAGGCGGGTAAGGTCACACCCCTTCCCAACCAACCACGATACAGTGAGAGACGAGGCCTCCTGGTATTCGGCACTCGGGCGCTCATGTATCCACTCGGTGTCGACGTTGGGGTGTCTCCTGGCCATAGAGGTTTAGGAATTTTCACCCAGGGACATCTATGGCGCCCGTATGCTAGAACCAACATTTCCGGTGTCCCATCTGGCCATCCACGATATGCATGTGGAGGCTACCACCCTGATGTCGCTTGGGCGTACAGTAATCATGATGCAAGATGCATGAATCATACAATCTAGTCATGCATCAATCCTGCGCATACCGTGCACTCATGTGAGATAACCTCCGCCTATCAGGGAGTCTCATAACAATCTGTCCAACGACATATGCAATGGTCAACTACATCTCATAACAAACATGCAGATGATGCGTATAGGCATGTATGATGATGCTATGCTGTCACATACTCATAATCGGTATCAACAACCGGCATTGACAATCGACCTCGACAATGTAGACATCTAACTAACATTGCCCCCAAGGAATGACTCTCATGGATCCTAACATATAGTGGACCCATGACCTCACACAAGGGTCAAATATACAACACCATGGGCCTCACTTAAGAGTTTAATATACGTCACGATGGGCCTCTCACACGGGCCTAACATACGTCACGATGGGCCTCTCACACGGGCCTAACATACATCACAATGGGCTCCGTCACCTAGCCCTTAAATGTATCACACTAGGCCTCAACTACAAGTCGCATATACACCATATAGGTCTCGACAATTAGCCTCTTCAATTGAAATCGGCCTCGACAATTGGGATCGATCGATAATCAGAATCGGCAAATCGGTCACGACAATCGGATCGATTGATATCAGAATCGGCTAATCGGTCACGATAATCGGGATTGATCGATAATCAGAGTCAGTAAATTGGTCACGTCAATCGGAATTAGCAATCGGCCACGACAATCGGGAGCGATTGATAATCAAAATCAGCAAATCGGTCACGACAATTGGATCGATCGATAATCAAAATCGGCAAATCGGTCACGACAATTGGATCGATCGATAATCAAAATCTGCAAATCGGTCACGTCAATCGGACACGACAATCGAGATCGATCGATAATTAGAATCGACAAATCGGTCACGACAATTGGATCGATTGATAATCGGAATCGGCAAATTAGTCATGTCAATTGAAATCGATAATCAGTCACGACAATCGAGATTGATCGATAATTAAAATCGGCAAATCGGTCATGACAATTGGATTGATCGATAATCAGAATCAACAAATCGGTCACGTTAATTGGAATCAATTATCTGTCACGACAATCGGGATCAGCCTAACAAAGGGCCTAAGGGAAGGTCATAGTGAGGACCTTCAACCATCACTACCCATCAATGTGGACATTTAATCGACATTACTTCCAAGGAGTGGCGCACATAAACATCATTACATACATTATGGCAAAATCATATATCTCAACAGGCCTTGAATATACAACAGGTGGGCCCTGCACTTAGGCCTCAAATATATCATGTTGGCACCTCATCACATGGGCCTCAAATACACAACAGGTGGGCCCTACACCTAGTCCTATATTCATCACAGTTGAGCCTAGCGCATGTTCCTCATATGCATCGAATGGGCCACACGACATGGGCCTAATACACACCACAATGGGCCGCATCCATGGGCCAAAAATACATCACATGGGCCTCATTATATGGGACGAAAATACATCCCATTGGGCCACGTCAATGGGTCACACCAGTGGGCCTCATTTACACGAAATGAGTGGTATCAATGGGTCACACCAATGGGCTCGAAAACTAATGGATGATAGGGATAAAAATATAGATATCATGGTGGGCCTTATGGACAGCCTAAGGCCCTAAACGGATGAACAATATGTATATAACCCATACTTCAGGGTTGGTGTTGATCTGCACCGTTGCAGATGCATGGCTGGAAGAACATACATCATGGCCACACGTGTTAGATGTAGCACACATGCAAGGTGGGCGAGGTAAATACAACACATACATCGAATGGGTCCCACAACAAGTGGGCCCTTGAAAATTGAAATTAACGGACGATCACCCACCTATGGCCTCCTTCTTTAGTTCCTTGGACTCCTTGTCTCCCAAGCTCCTTCAACTTTAATGGAGGTTGATGGAGTTTTGATGGTGAGGATGAGAGACGAGAGAGTGGGCCACACTTGGCCTTTGGGAGAGTTGGGGAGGCTTGGACGTTTGAGGTTCTTAGTTGCTTGGAAGTGAAGAGATAGAATGAGAGAGAGGGAAGGAATGGCTAAAAGGGATGGGGTGATGTGGTGGTTGTAAGGAATGTATGGGTTTGTTTAATTTTTTTGTAAAAGAGGGATGGTGAGGGGAGAGAAAGTTGACTTAAGGGAAAAGGAGGGATGGGTTGGTTGTACTTGGGGTAAGGTGTGTACTTGACTTGGGTGATTGATTGATTGATGGGACACATTGTAGAGATTCCCTCGAAATTCACAACGCGCGGTGTTTTCCTCGAACTGAACGCGAGCCCATATCTCCTGGCCTGGGTCTCGCCTCAGCGCGCAAGATGCAACATCGGAACCGAGGCGACGGCGCGGTAGCAATGATACAAGTTTCGAGTCGAGCCGACTCTGATATGCAGGACTCAGCTTAGAATCACACGCAAACATCGGATATAGGTCGAGGGTCACCGAAATTTGATCGGGAGGACCACGGAAGCCTACAGAACGGTACGGTCTAGGATACAGGCCTTACAGGTTGGATGGAAAACAAATATTATGGTGGGCCCCAGGTCCACGTGACCCTATCAACAGGTTGGATGGAAAATAAACATTATGGTGGACCCCTGGTCCGTGTGACCTCATCAACAGGTTAGATGGAAAATAAACATTATGGTGGGCCCAGATGGGACCCACTGATGTATGTACTATGATCCACACCTTCCATTAGTGTGGTCCCCACCATGAGGTATGTACTTCATCTATGCTGTCCATCCTTTCCATCTCTATGGGATCCACCATGATGAATGTGTTGCATCCAAACTGTTCAACCATTTATTTTGAAATATAATTTAAGGCTTGAGGTAAAAATAAGACAGATCTATTTATCATGTGGACCATGATGCACGGTGAGGATTGAACGGCTACCATTAAAATCCCTTGGGACCTTATGATCAAATTAAATGGGAAATAAATGTTATGGCGAGCTTAGGGAATTTTAATAGTGGGAATCATCATCACCACTTAGATTTGGGCGTGGCCCATTTACCATGTTTATGGTCAGGTTATGAGGCTCATTATGATGCATGCAAGGCCCATGAGTTATGGCCATTGCAGTGTATGTAAGGCCCAATTGGCGCGGCCTATTTGATATACATATATGAGGCCCATTGAGGCCCACCTTGATATAGATATGGAGCCCATGCTATGCGGCCCATTTGATATATTTGGGCCCTTGGGTCGAGGCCCAACAGGATGTACATAAGGCTCATTGCAATGTGTGATTCATGGCAGGCCATGCCTTGGGAGCAATGTTGGTTTGATGTCCACATTGCAAAGATGATGTTGGTTAAATAACCGCATTGTCACTCTCCTTAGGGCCCATTGATAGGCCCATACTTGTACTGTGTAGGCCGTCTAGGCCCATCTTCGCTATGCACAGAGCCCATCATTATATAACATGCTTAGTATAGATTCATGATCATACGCATCATATGTATGCTTGATATAAGGAGTGACTGATCATAGCATATGCCCTCGGGCAAATTGTTTATGGACTCCTTGATATGCAGAGTTGCCCTTCATGAGCGCACGGTATGTGCAAGATTTGTTGCATGTCTGGTAGAGTGATTCATGTACTTGCATTTGTGTGATTAAGATTATTGTATGCCCTAGCGACATCAGGGCCATAGCCTTCACAAACACATCGTGGATGGCTGGATTGGATACCGAAAATACTGTTTCTAGCATCGGGGCGTCATAGATGTCCCTGGGTGAAAATTCCTAAACCCGATGGTACCAGAGGATGACTCCAATGTCGAGACTGAGTGGATACACGAGCGCGCGAGGGCCGTATACCAGTAGGCTATGTCTCCCACTGTGTCGTGCTTGGTTGGAAAGGGGTGTGACCTTACCCGCCTGAGTGAGGGGGCAATTTCTAGGTTAAGTTTGACCAGCTTGAGGAATGGGTCCGCTATCGACGAGTCGGGCCCGATATTGGCAGGCAGATAGTGAAGTCTCTTCCACTCTCCTAGTTGTGCGTTCGGATAGGGACGACAAGCTGGCGTAGAGTGTACTAGACCCCGGTGATTATCCAGATTGAGAACTGTACTGATTTGATGCTCTAGTGAGGAGCTGCATTGATAGGTGGACGTAGATTGGCATGCTTGACTTGCATCTCGCATTGCATGGTCTTGATATGGCCGATAGCATTCATATCTTGCACCGCATAACCTTGGTACACTGTTTGCATTCATGTACTCATCAGCATGAGTCCGCATTACTCTGACCTTGTATTCTGAGCACGTTCATATTGCGCATATACTTACACCACCCTCTAAGCTTTCTTTAAGCTTATGCACGATTGATGTGTGCAGGTGACGCCGGGATGCAGCCATAGTCTCGCCGCAGTTGGAGCGTGCAGCTGAACTTCTGGAGTTTTTATTACTTTCGGTATATTGTGTTTCTCTTTCATACGCCTTGTACTCAAAGTTTTTTTTTATCATAGTGGATTTTGTGATGGTGTTCTTGTGGTTATTGTTCGTGGGTTATGCTTATGGTTATGTTCATTACGAATTAAATTGATATTAGAAATCCTCCTTGTGGAATCCCAGGATTGGAACCTGGTAAATGAGTGAACGGGAGCCGAGAATGGGGTTCTAAGGAGGCTGTCGGCGCTAGATTCGGTGATCGAAAATTTTGTGAGCCTGGTTTCTGAGTTTGGGGCGTGACAACTTCATTAACAACTCTTGCTACTCAAGCTGTCATTATCTAATCTGCGTCCAAAGGAAAGCGTCGTCTAAAAGATGGCTGCTTAATGGCCAGTGATGAGAAATTTATGACTGTTGACCCCACCTTTTATCCATTGGATATTCTTGAAGCAATACAAACTTAACATATGCACTTAGACCTCCTCTTACGGACGACAAATTCTAGGATGAAAATACCCCTCCTTTTCATAAAAACGGATTGGCTACTCCGCCTGCCACCCGCCAATGGCAGATCGTCGGTGGTCTATGGGCCCCACTATGATGTATGCTTTTCATCCATGCCGTCCATATATTTTTCCGGATCATTTTATGGTATGAGACAAAAAATGAGGTATATCCAAATCTTAAGTGTACCACATTACAGGAAGCAGTGTTGAATGAGCATCAACCATTAGAAATCCTCCCCCGTCTAAGTTGGGGTCCACTGTGATGTTTGTGAGAAATCCTCCCCATCTAGGTTCATTCATAAGGTCACAAAGACCTGGATGAAGAGGAAAAACAAATTTCATAATGATCCAAAACTTCTGTAACCCCTAAAAGGGTTTCAATGGTAGACGTTCAATTCCCCACTGCCTTTTACAGTGTGGTCCACTTGATAGCTAGATTTGTCTTATTTTTCATCTCAAGCCTTAACATAAGTTCGCCAAATAGATGGACGGTTTAGATATAATACATACCTCCTAATGGAACCCACAAAAATCGGTGGGGATTACAACAGGGAAAAAAAAGAAGCCAGTGAGTTGGGGTCGACCGGGTTGGGATTATAACCGTAGCCATAACTGTAGTGCTATGCACTTTTTTCTCTTTTTTATTTTTATTTTTTTATTTTATTTTATTTTTATTTTATTTTTTACATGGAGAACATTTTCCCCCTTACATTTTTCTATAATACATAATTATGTAAATATGTATATATAAGTATATAAAAATATTTTTATATCTTTTAATTCATTTCTCTATCTATATTATTTAACAAGCATATCTCCTAAACTAGAATGATTTACTTAACTTACCACATATGATTTTGGGGTAAGAGAAGCTAATTTAGCCAACCAACCTAGTTATTTTCCAAGATTCCATCGAGTCAATGGTGGAAAATCCATTTCATTCAATTCGTGGTCAATTTCAATCACTTCACGGTCAAACTGGAAATTCAGTGGGGCAAACATGAAATTGAGCGGGGCAAACTAGAAATTCAGCGGGGTAAACATGAAATTAGGGTTGAAAGTCGAGTGGGTTGGTTCGGGTTGGTGCTCAACCCTAACCCAACCCAAGGTTCCTATACCTAAACCTTGACCTAACCCAACCCAATCTTGGGTTGAGAATTCTCAACCCAAGCCCAACCCAAGAGGGCTCGACGGATTTATTGGGTTGGTCGGGTGTATACGGGCTAATATTTTCGTTATTACATTAGTTTATTATATTTTATTATAGGAC
Organism: Magnolia sinica; assembly: GCF_029962835.1. Lineage (NCBI taxonomy): Eukaryota > Viridiplantae > Streptophyta > Magnoliopsida > Magnoliales > Magnoliaceae > Magnolia > Magnolia sinica. The sequence continues at coordinate 62,446,605 of NC_080581.1, forward strand.
TTATTTTTTATATCTATGATTTTATTATTATATACTTGATTATTCATCATAAAGAACTTCATTTTTTTTCCTTTAAAAAAACAAGCTAAAATATAGGACTACTCCTTTAAGAAGTCATGTAGCATAGCCCACAATCTATTTGAGAGAGAGAAATCCGTCATATCTTGTTAGCTTGAGTCCTTGGAAATGACGTGGACAAATGAGACCCGACATCACAAGTGTACCTTTTACACAAACAATCCACACTCAATTATAATTTATAAGTAACTAATATATTGATCGGGTTCGGGTTGGGTCGAGCAACCTGAGACCTCAACCCAAGCCCAACCTGAGTTTTATCGGGTTGGTGTTTGTATAGCCCAAGCTTGAGATCGGACCCAATACATCTTGCCCGAGCCCAACCTAATGTCGAGTTGGTCACGGGTCGGTTGGGTTGAACCCACCCAACTTTCAGCTGTACATGAAATTGAGCGGGGCAAATTAGAAATTCAGCGGGGCAAATATGAAATTGAGCAGTGCAAATTAGAAATTCAGCGGGGCAAACATGAAATTGAACGGGGCAAACTAGAAATTAAGCAGGGCAAATGAGAAATTTATCGGGGCAAACATGAAATTGAGCGGGGCAAACTAGAAATTCAGTGGGACAAACTAGAAATTTAGCGGGGCAAACATGAAATTGAGCGAGGCAAATTAGAAATTGAGCGAGGCAAATATGAAATTGAGCAGGGCAAACTAAAAATTCAGCGGGGCAAACATGAAATTGAGCGGGGCAAACATGAAATTCAGCAAGGCAAACATGAAATTGAGCGGGGCAAACATTAAATTGAGCAGGGTAAACTAGAAATTTAGCAGGGCAAACATGAATTTGAGCGGGGCAAGCTAGAAATTCAGCGAAGCAAACATGAAATTGAGCAGAGTAAACTAGAAATTGAGTGGGGCAAACATGAAATTGAGCAGGGCAAACATGAAATTTAGCGGGGCAAACATGAAATCAAGCAGGGCAAACTAAAAATTGAGCGGGGCAAACATGAGGTCTGTGTTAGGGACCGAATGCATTTTATATAAGGGAGTGGCTATGGGAGAGAGTCCACCTATTGTAGAACTCTTTCACTGTTGAGGGTCAAATATTGCATATCAGACCCCAGTTTTTACCTGGATTTACAAACATGATACTGTTTAACGGCCTGGTTTAAATCGTGTTTGTGATGCAGAGTGTACGTATGAGCTTGGACTGGAAAAGGATGATAAAACCATGGATTTACGCTCAGGAATCATTAATCTAAAGGGACAGACTCTAGGGGACCGAGATCGATGATTTTATACAGCCGAGATTCAAGAAAATCACATGTGTCGCACTAAAGAGGCTCAAAATTGGCTCAGAATGTGAGATCACAGAGTTTCCACCATCCGTTCTGCTCGAAGCTTCATATGCGGTCTTAGGACCACAAATTAACCGTACACGTCAAAAATCAGCCATTGGATCTTTGTGGAAATGTCTCGACAGACGGATCAGCCCACAAATTATCAATCTGGGGCCCGCCTGCTATCTCGAAATACTTCAAGTTTGGTGTCAACCGTTTAAATTATGTGGCAAACAGGATGGTCGGAGCTGATCTCTCATATACATCAGCGTGGGACCCACATGTGCATTGCACATGTACAGCATAGGTGCACTAGCCGTGCACGGCATAAAAGCAAGATTCAAATACGTCTCTGACCGAGACTCTTTCCAAAGCGCGATTTCTTCTTCCAGCGTCCGCACACGGACGTGCGGACGAATCTTTGTGGGCCCCACCACGCATCAACGGTCAGATCCGGACCGTTTATAAGATACACATGCCCCCTATCACTCAAGCCTAGGTGGATGAATGTCAAAAGACACCGGAGATCGGTTTTCCAGCCGTTAAACGCAGGACGGACGGCAGTGTGAAGAACTCTGGGGGGCACATCGGCTCCGATCCAAAACGAGCCACGTCCGACCGGTTTTTCGAGGGGAATCGAACGGACGGACTGGATTTCGAAACCGAAATCGATCGTGGACCACACCAACTTCGACAGCGAGCCCAGCGTGTGCAGGCCCTGTTTCTGCGTCCGGTAGAGGCCGAGATTTGCGGGGGGTAGTAGGCAGCGATCATTGACATTTTGTGTGATCCAGACCGTCCAATGTGTCCACAGGGAAGCAAATACTCTAGCCAAGATTTCAGAAACGACGGATAGCTTGACATCGCGCCGTAAATATGATCCAAACGCAAGATGATTGTGCGTTTTCACTGTGCACGCGGACGCGGCTGCGTAAACGGCCGTCCTTCTCCCCCTCCGCAACAAATTAAACTTCAGCATGGAGTCTTCGGTATTGGACGGACCAGGATATAAAGGAAGGAGGGCTACGGCTGCTAAAAAAACGAAAAAAAGATTGGGAGAGAGCTAGAAGAAAAAAAAAAGGGAAAAGTTTGGAAACGGGGACAGGACAGGGACGTGGAGTGCACGGCTGACCTTGGGTTGGAAAAAAGGGCTGCATGTCAAGGCGTGTTCTGCTGCTGCTGTGCGTAGAAGAGAGGATGCACGTGATCTCAGGAGCAGGCTTGGATGATTGAAGGAGAAAACAGGGAAATTCTTTGGTTTCCTTTTTCTTTTCCTTTTATTGATTTTCTTCCTTTTCTTGTGTTTATCTGTTTATTTTAACCCATTCATGTGTGGCTAAACCCCTTAGCTAGGGCTAAGGGGTGAAGCTTGTAGCGTGATGGGAAGAATTTTATGCCTTTAATTCTATTTTAAACTGAATGGATTTGGTATTGGGTTGATTTTATGGGAATATTTTTAGTTTTTTTAATGGCATGTTGTGACTGAAATTACAATGGGCTTGCAATGGCTTTGAATATTCCTTTCCTTTTTATGTTTATGAAGTCAGGAACCCCTGTTGTTCATCATTGTCCCATGGGCATGGTAGGATGACAGTACCCTTCCTAACCTTCATAATCATGTTGATTGATTGGTAATTAGATTAATTCTGTTGTTTGCCTTGTCCCATGGGCATGGTTTGGTGATGGAATCCATTCTAATTCATCCATTCTTCATCTCTTGAAACCTATATCAATGACAGTTCAGTGAATTTTCATAATTTGTGATACTGGCACAGATCTCCCTGATCTCTACAAGTGGATCCTCTGAATCTCTAGTTTCCTTTCTCTGAATTCCTTAAAGTCTTAGATAATTCTTCCACAATTATTTCTTAAAGTCTATTTCGTTTAGATCACATCTTAGCCTAGTTCTAGTTCTACTTGGTTTCAGATAACGTACAGGTATCAGTCCCTGTGGATTCGACCTCGGTCTTACCGAGTTTATTACTACATCACAACCCTATACTTGGGGAGTGAACAAGTTTTTGGCGCCGTTGCCGGGGACTGACGGTTACGATTTTCTGAAATTAATTGGTTTTAGGATTAGTTTAAGATTAGGATTTTACTAACCTTAGTTTTATTTATTTATGTCTATTTGAGTTCAAAACTAACTTGTTTCCTATTTTATAGGATCTGGACATAAGTTTCTCAATTGGTAACTCCTTTCTAATCTCTCTACTTTTTCATATTTTTAGAATTAGGGTTTAAATTTTAGAAATTTTCTAATTCTAGCACTTTTAGAATCTAATTTATTTTCCTAATTTATTTTTAGAATATTTTTTAGGAACTAACCTTCTTATTTTGTAGGCCTTTAAGATAGAAATTTCTAATTTGGTAAGCTCTTTCCCTACTTCCTATCTTTCAGTTCTCTTTTAATAATCTACTTTTTAGTTTAGATCTTTCCTAATTTATTTCAGAAAATTCCACTTTCTTTTAAGAATTCCCTCTTTTAGAAATTAATTTACTGTTATTTTTTCTTTTCTTTTTAAGAATCTAACCTATTTTTATTTTATTTTGCAGGTTTTTAACTTAGGACTCCAATTTGGTAATTTCGTTCCAACTCTCTCTTTCTAGATTTTCTTTTCCTTTCTGAGGATTAGGTTTTTAATCGAGGGCTGCGAGTGTTTCATGCCCAAGTGGGCCCGTGACGACACTCGACGTCTCTTGACTGAAGGAGGATTGGTTGAGGGGTTGACTATCCATCGCAGGACTAGACACCACTCGAAATCCCCTGAGTTAAGTGAAGTTATGGCTGAAGACCAACCTCCTCTACTCCCACCCAGGGTGGAGGATACCCAAGATGAGAATGAGGTGCAACAGGCACCCCCGCCTCATACTTTACGAGATTTTCTGCAACCGGCGGGAGTGAGTATGCCCTCATGCATGATTTTTCCTGAAAACACAAGACAAATGGACATCAAGCCAGGAGTTATCCAACTCCTTCCCAAATTCCATGGACTTGAATCTGAAAGTCCATATTTACATTTGAAAGAGTTCGATGAGATAATAGCTACATTATGTTTTCCTAATGTATCTGAGGATACAATTAGGCTGAAACTCTTTCCTTTTTCCTTAAAAGAGAAAGCTAAGACGTGGTTACATTCACTGCGTCCTAGATCCATTGGCACATGGAACGATATGCAGAGGGAATTCATAAAAAAATTCTTCCCACATCATAAAACGATTACCCTCAGAAAAGCGATTATGAACTTTGCCCAAAAGGAAGATGAAACATTCTTTCAATGTTGGGAAAGGTTCAAAGATTTAGTCAGTTCATGCCCACAACACGGATTTGAAACGTGGCGCATTACAAATTTTTTCTATGATGGACTGACATCTTCCATGCGCCAAATGGTCGAGACAATGTGTAATGGAGAGTTCATTAATAAAGATATCGACGAGGTATGGGACTACCTCGACAGTTTGGCTGAAAAAACACAATCTTGGGACTATTACCCAAAGTCGAACACCACGTCTAGGCCGACTCAATTAAAGGAGAAAGGTGGATTATACCTCTTGAAAGAAGAGGATGATCTCAAGTGTAAAGTGACTACGCTCATAAGGAAAGTTGAGGCCATGGAAGGAAAGAAGGATAAGGTCAATGAAATTGTTTGCGGCATCTGTGATTGCAACATTCACACAACTGAAAACCGCTACAATACCTGCCTTTCGAGGAGTGTTGAATGAACAAGCCAATGCCGTAAATAACTATCAAAGACCTTTTACTGGACCTAACTCCAGCACATACAATCCTGGCTGGAAAAATCATCCAAACTTTAGTTGGAGGAATGGACAAATGGCGACTCCTCCAGGTTTCTTCAATCAAAATCCAAATCAAGTGAAACCTCAAGAGGAACCGGTTCAAAATCCCATACAAGAGCTGGCTCAGGCAATGCGGGGAATCACAGATTTTATGCAAAAGATAGATTCTCGTATGACGGTTATAGAAAAGGGGATGCTTCCTGCACAACCTATCCCCAATCCTAAACCGCAGTACGAGAATAATGATCCCAGCTCTTCAAATCAGATGGGGCATGCTAAATCCATCACCACTCTTAGGAGTGGGAAGATCATTGATAAAACTCTTCCGGTTAGGCCCGAAAAGCCTCAAGAACCAGAAGAGGACAACAATGATGGATCCACTGATGCCCCACAAAAAGTGGAACCGGAACTTCTAGAGAAGCCAGTTGCTCCATTCCCCCAACGGTTGGTTTCACCAAAACCTCTCTCTAACTCTCAGGATATCCTAGAGGTGTTGAAACAGGTGAAAGTCAACATTCCTCTGCTTGATGTCGTTAAACAGATACCTTCATATGCCAAATTCCTAAAAGACTTATGCACGACCAAGCGACGGAAAATTATTCAAAAGAAAATCTTCTTGACTGAGAAAGTGAGTGCCATCCTGAAGCAAGACGTGCCGCAGAAATTCAAGGATCCCGGTAGCCCAACCATATCATGTGTAATCGGGAACCATCGAATTGATCACGCACTTCTTGACTTAGGAGCGAGCGTCAATTTGATTCCCTACTCGGTATACAAACAGTTAGGTTTAGGTGAATTAAAACCCACCCTAACCACACTACAACTTGCTGATCGCTCTGTTCGTGTACCAAGAGGGATAATTGAGGATGTGTTGGTCCAAGTTGATAGATTTTACTACCCTGTAGACTTTATCATCCTGGACACCGAACCCATCAATAACATGAGCACTCAGATTCCCGTCATTCTTGGTCGCCCATTCCTTGCCACGTCAAATGCAATTATCAATTGCAGGAATGGGATCATGACTATGTCTTTTGGAAATTTGACATTGGAGTCAAACATTTTTTTCAATAACGGCAGCAATTCAGAGGATGATGACGAGTTCCACGACATTAACATGATTGACTCTTTCGTGGAAGATACGACACCTCTGACCTTATCCTCCGACCATCTAGAGACGTGCCTGGCCCACTCCCATGATTTTGATGATGACATGATTAGGGAGACGTGCGCCTTGCTTGATCCTGCACCGGTACTTGAAGTTAACCGATGGAGGCCACAATTTGAAGAATTACCACAAACTGATGTAGTCTCTACTGTCTAACCTCAAGCCGCCGAAGCTTGACCTAAAACATTTACCCTCTAATTTGAAATATGTTTATTTAGGTCAAGATGTGACTACCCGATGGTGATCTCGCCCACCTGGAGAAAGAACAGGAGAGTATGCTTATATCTACTCTCATTGAGCATAAAGGAGCCACTAGGATGGTCGATTGCATACCTCAAGGGAATTAACTCTTTGATTTGTACTCACTGCATTTATCTAGAGGATAATTCGAAGACCTCCCAGGAACCACAACGTAAATTAAACCCAAAAATGAAGGAAGTGGTTAAGGCCGAGGTTCTTAAGTTATTGGATGTGGGTATTATATACCCTATATCCAATAGTTAATAGGTGAGTCCAAATCAGGTGGTTCCTAAGAAGTCCAGAATCACCATCGTAGCCAATGCTGACAATGAACTCATGCCAACTCGAGTTACTACTAGTTGGAGAATGTGTATTGACTACAGGAAATTGAATGCCGTCATAATGAAGGATGACTTTCCTTTGTCCTTTATTGATCAAATCTTAAAAAGGAAAGCTGGTCATTCCTAGTACTGTTTCCTTGACAGATATTCGGGCTGCAACTCGATAGAGATGGCCCCTGAAGATCAGAAAAAGACTACATTCACAAGTCCCTTTGGCACCTTTACTTACCGAAGGATGCTATTTGGACTGTGTAATGCCCCTGCCCCTTTTCAGCGATGTATGCTTAGTATCTTTTCTGATATGGTAGGGCAATATCTAGAGGTCTTCATGGACGATTTCTCTGTTTACGGTCCATCTTTCAGCAAGTGCTTGGAAAGTCTTAAATGTGTGCTGAAAAGATGTGAAGAAAAGAACTTTGTACTTAATTGGGAGAAGTGCCATTTCATGGTTCAGAAGGGAATTGTCCTTGGGCATATCATCTCGTCCAAGGGAATCGAGGTAGATAAGGCAAAAATCGATCTTATCTCTAACCTACCTCCACCCAAGAACATCAGAGACGTGCGATCCTTCTTAGGACACGCGGGATTTTACAGGCGATTCATAAAGGACTTTAGTCTTCTTTCTCGTCCTTTATGTAATCTTCTTCAAAAGGATGTTCCGTACGAGTGGACTGAGCAGTGCCAGGAAGCTTTCACCAAGCTTAAAGGCACGTTAACCACTGCACCTATCATGCAGCCACCCGACTGGAGCCTTCCTTTTGAGCTTATGTGCGACGCTTCTGATTATGCTCTTGGGGCGGTCCTAGGCCAGAGAAAAGATAAGAAGCCCTACGTCATTCATTACGCGAGTAGGACTCTAAATCCTGCCCAGGTGAACTACTCGACTACAGAAAAGGAACTCTTAGCTGTAGTGTTCGCCTTGGACAAATTTAGATCCTACTTGATCGGATCCAAGATCATTATCTATACAGATCATGCGGCACTGAAGTATCTTCTCTCTAAGAATGATTCTAAGCCCCGCTTGATACGATGGATCCTTCTACTCCAAGAATTTGATTTGGAAATTAAAGATAAAAAAGGAGTAGAGAATGTAGTGGCTGATCACCTTTCTCGCCTTAATACCTCTGATTCCCTTGAGGCGACCCATATCAATGATATGTTCCCTGATGAACAACTGTTCAGAGTCTCCCATTCACCTTGGTTCGCTGATATTGCTAATTATCTTGCTACGGTGCCATACCGACACGGTGGACGCGCAAGATAAGAAGAAATTCTTCACCGAGGTGCGCAACTTTTCTTAGGATGATCCTTACTTATTTAAATATTGCCCAGACCAAATTCTAAGGAGATGTGTACTGACGATGAGCATCGGAGCGTCATCTCCTTCTGTCTCAAGGCTGTGGTGGTCACTTTTCTGCTAAAAAGACCACGGCCAAGATTCTGCATGTGGCTTTTTGGCCCACTATGTTTAGGGACACTCATGAGTTTTGCAAAGCTTGTGAGCGTTGTCGAAATTGGGAGCATTGTCCGTCGAAATATGATGCCTTTGAATCCCATTCTTATCATTGAAGCATTTGATTCTTTGGGGCATCGATTTCATGGGACCATTCCCCCAATCGTTTGGAAATCTGTATATTTTGCTCGCCGTGGATTATGTCACTAAATGGGTCGAAGCGATTCCGTGTCGAAAGAATGACCATCGCACGGTCATTAAATTCCTAAAAGAAAACATCCTTTCTCGATTCGGAACGCCTCGAGCCATCATTAGTGATGGGGGCTCACACTTTTGTAATAGACCATTCGAGAGCTTAATGAAGAAATACGGTATCTCTCATAAGGTGAGCACCCCATACCATCCACAAACAAGTGGACAAGCTGAGATTTCGAATAGGGAGATCAAACACATTTTGGAGAAAACGGTTAACCCAGATCGTAAGGATTGGTCAATCCGATTGATCGATGCCTTATGGGCATACCGTACTGCCTTTAAAACTCCTATTGGAATGTCTCCCTTTAGACTTGTCTATGGGAAAGCTTGTCACTTGCCTGTGGAGCTGGAACATAAAGCATACTGGGCGATCAAAAATCTTAATTTCAATCTAGACAACGCTGGCTCGCTACGCAAACTGCAGTTGAATGAACTTGAAGAAATCCGGAACGACGCATACGAGAATTCGAGAATTTACAAGGACAGGATGAAGGCGTTTCATGATCAACATATTCTACGAAAATCATTCATGCCAGGCAAGAAAGTCCTTTTGTATAATTCTCGATTACATCTCTTTCCGGGTAAGCTTCGATCTCGATGGACCGGCCCTTACATTGTTGTTACTGCTTATCCTCATGGGGCCGTCGAGATAAGAGATCCCGACAATGGCAAGGAGTTTAAAGTAAATGGACATCGTTTAAAGCCATTTGTCGAGAAATTTGATTCAGAGGACATGTCCATGCCTCTGACTGATCCTATTTACCAGGACTGATCTCCTAGTCTGATGGAGGTATAGGTAGGTTTATCGCTTTCATAGGATTATGGTAGTTGCTTTGGTCTGGCTGAAGACGTTAAACTTAGCGCTCCTGGGAGGCAACCCAGCTTTTCAACTTATTTCATTCATTAGTTCAATGTTTGTGGGTAGCATTGCCGCAAACCCTCACGAGACTACAACTCGTCCACTAGGGGTAACCTAGGGGTTTAAAGGCTTGTTGCATACGCTAAATGCAATCGAGAGCACCTACGAAAGTGGTATAGGTAGGATTTTATTTTGTGTTATTTTTTTCTCTCGTGCTGATTGGTGCCCAGGCTGTGATCTCTTGAAAAGTGTCTCTCTATGCATCATCCAGGTACTATCTTCCCATTACTTCTCATTTACTCTTTTTGTCCCATGTGCATTGCATGACTATTTCTTTCTACATTGAGGACAATGTAGATTTTTGGTTGGGGGTGGGAGATTAGGTTTCCTAATCAGTGTTTTCTTGGTCTTGAACAAAAATTGTGAAAATTTTTAAATTTTTCTAGAATTTCATATGAATTTGAAGCGATTTTGACGACCATCTTGGACTTAGAACTTCAAGATATGTGATGTTGGTACTTCATGACTCTTGGATTCAGTTATCTATTAAATTTCACAGCTAAGTTTGAAGTATTAATCCATTATTAGAATTTGTAAACATTGATTGAGTCATGAATGCGCAGGACACATCTCGCTTGTGTATTAAGGTTTTAGTTCGATATTAAAGGATTAACTTGGCAATCACTAAACATGAAAGGAACGAACTTGAGAAATCGAAAGGATTGGGCAAATGATCTTTACCTTAGGTTTGCTCCCTATAGGTGTAGATTTAATTTCCCATGAATGATATGTGAAAAAGTTGGGTGTACAGTCTTTACCTTAGGTTTGCTCCCTATAGGTGAAGAGCTGATCATTCTTCTTGGCGTTACTTCTAATTTAAAAAAAAAAAAAAAAAATTTAAAGAATAAAAAGATAATGTGTAAGCCAAAGAAGAGTTAACATGAATTCTCTCAGTTGTTACCAATGATATCCTTAGATATCAAGGTGAATCTTAATGTTGACAAGTCGAGATTAGATTATACATTCATAGATCTCAATGGCTAGAATCGTTCTAATTGATGGATTAATATTTGAGCTTGATTATGAAGTACCGGGAGTTTGATTCTAAGAGAAAGCACTGCCAACATTCATGAATCTTAGAATTCGAATATCTGAATTGTTTTTCATAAATCTCTCGAGTTTGTAGAAATTGGTCTGAATTTCTCAACTTACTTTTCGCATCTTTTGCTCGGGACTAGCAAAATGCTGGTTGGGGGTTGTGTTGAGGGTCAAATATTGCATATCAGACCCCAGTTTTTACCTGGATTTACAAACATGATACTGTTTAACGGCCTGGTTTAAATCGTGTTTGTGATGCAGAGTGTACGTATGAGCTTGGACTGGAAAAGGATGATAAAACCATGGATTTACGCTCAGGAATCATTAATCTAAAGGGACAGACTCTAGGGGACCGAGATCGATGATTTTATACAGCCGAGATTCAAGAAAATCACATGTGTCGCACTAAAGAGGCTCAAAATTGGCTCAGAATGTGAGATCACAGAGTTTCCACCATCCGTTCTGCTCGAAGCTTCATATGCGGTCTTAGGACCACAAATTAACCGTACACGTCAAAAATCAGCCATTGGATCTTTGTGGAAATGTCTCGACAGACGGATCAGCCCACAAATTATCAATCTGGGGCCCGCCTGCTATCTCGAAATACTTCAAGTTTGGTGTCAACCGTTTAAATTATGTGGCAAACAGGATGGTCGGAGCTGATCTCTCATATACATCATCGTGGGACCCACATGTGCATTGCACATGTACAGCATAGGTGCACTAGCCGTGCACGGCATAAAAGCAAGATTCAAATACGTCTCTGACCGAGACTCTTTCCAAAGCGCGATTTCTTCTTCCAGCGTCCGCACACGGACGTGCGGACGAATCTTTGTGGGCCCCACCACGCATCAACGGTCAGATCCGGACCGTTTATAAGATACACATGCCCCCTATCACTCAAGCCTAGGTGGATGAATGTCAAAAGACACCGGAGATCGGTTTTCCAGCCGTTAAACGCAGGACGGACGGCAGTGTGAAGAACTCTGGGGGGCACATCGGCTCCGATCCAAAACGAGCCACGTCCGACCGGTTTTTCGAGGGGAATCGAACGGACGGACTGGATTTCGAAACCGAAATCGATCGTGGACCACACCAACTTCGACAGCGAGCCCAGCGTGTGCAGGCCCTGTTTCTGCGTCCGGTAGAGGCCGAGATTTGCGGGGGGTAGTAGGCAGCGATCATTGACATTTTGTGTGATCCAGACCGTCCAATGTGTCCACAGGGAAGCAAATACTCTAGCCAAGATTTCAGAAACGACGGATAGCTTGACATCGCGCCGTAAATATGATCCAAACGCAAGATGATTGTGCGTTTTCACTGTGCACGCGGACGCGGCTGCGTAAACGGCCGTCCTTCTCCCCCTCCGCAACAAATTAAACTTCAGCATGGAGTCTTCGGTATTGGACGGACCAGGATATAAAGGAAGGAGGGCTACGGCTGCTAAAAAAACGAAAAAAAGATTGGGAGAGAGCTAGAAGAAAAAAAAAAGGGAAAAGTTTGGAAACGGGGACAGGACAGGGACGTGGAGTGCACGGCTGACCTTGGGTTGGAAAAAAGGGCTGCATGTCAAGGCGTGTTCTGCTGCTGCTGTGCGTAGAAGAGAGGATGCACGTGATCTCAGGAGCAGGCTTGGATGATTGAAGGAGAAAACAGGGAAATTCTTTGGTTTCCTTTTTCTTTTCCTTTTATTGATTTTCTTCCTTTTCTTGTGTTTATCTGTTTATTTTAACCCATTCATGTGTGGCTAAACCCCTTAGCTAGGGCAAAGGGGTGAAGCTTGTAGCGTGATGGGAAGAATTTTATGCCTTTAATTCTATTTTAAACTGAATGGATTTGGTATTGGATTGATTTTATGGGAATATTTTTAGTTTTTTTAATGGCATGTTGTGACTGAAATTACAATGGGCTTGCAATGGCTTTGAATATTCCTTTCCTTTTTATGTTTATGAAGTCAGGAACCCCTGTTGTTCATCATTGTCCCATGGGCATGGTAGGATGACAGTACCCTTCCTAACCTTCATAATCATGTTGATTGATTGGTAATTAGATTAATTCTGTTGTTTGCCTTGTCCCATGGGCATGGTTTGGTGATGGAATCCATTCTAATTCATCCATTCTTCATCTCTTGAAACCTATATCAATGATAGTTCAGTGAATTTTCATAATTTGTGATACTGGCACAGATCTCCTTGATCTCTACAAGTGGATCCTCTGAATCTCTAGTTTCCTTTCTCTGAATTCCTTAAAGTCTTAGATAATTCTTCCACAATTATTTCTTAAAGTCTATTTCGTTTAGATCACATCTTAGCCTAGTTCTAGTTCTACTTGGTTTCAGATAACGTACAGGTATCAGTCCCTGTGGATTCGACCTCGGTCTTACCGAGTTTATTACTACATCACAACCCTATACTTGGGGAGTGAACATTCACTTACCTACATCTTCTCAATCTCTCACATACAAGGATAGAAGTCATTCTTCAATACAATTCTATCTTAAGTTGTCTATAGTACTTTGTGCCTATAAAACCGTATATATCCAATATGATTAATTTAAACCAATCATTGCATTACCAGATGAAAACATATCATACATGGCCAATCATTCCAACATTCTTTAACTTGGGATAATCATGATATTCTTCAATATGCAATGTATTATATGGTAATTCATTAATGATCGAGATTCTACTAGATATTTTAATGAATCCTATAAAGTATCCTAAATTATTTGGTCGATTAGAACTATCGACACTAAACCATGACAATCATCACCTCATTTATTAAAATAGGACTAGGTGTGATCATAATGTCAGCATTTCCAACGACATAAATACTGAAAACATTAGTGTAAAACATGAAAATCTCATGTTAAGTGTAACTGGCATGCACACTTCTAAGTGGTCCAATCATCTCTATCAAGAGATGCCTTAGCTTCAATCATAACCATTCATAATTGTTCATTTCACCTTATTCATGCATAATGAGTATGTCTTAATAAACAAAAATCGAAACTAGGTTCCCTCGCTCAATTTCTAGGTTCCCTCGCTCAATTCCTAGGTTCCCTCGCTCGATTTCTAGGTTCCTTCGCTCAATTCTTAGGTTCCCTCGCTGAATTACTAGGAAGGTTTTGACGATAAAATAAATGAAGAAACTCTAGTGCTAAAGTAGATCATGCCACATGCGAGATATGCTGGGCGTGCTAAACAAACCCAATGAACTTACCGCGGGATATAACAATCCCATGGATCTTTTTTCAATCCACTAACACCACCATCATTACCTTAAAATCCATGCCATCCCTCCTAATCCCATGGGATTCGCCCGGCTAAACAGGCCCTTACTGGAACGGAGTGAAGAAAAAGAGTGAAAACGGCAACAGTGAAAGCAATGCAGTGGAAAGGGGTGAAAGAAACAGGACTAAAATCAGCAGGCCAAACATGAAATTGAGTGGGGGAAACTAGAAAATCAGCAAGGCAAACATGAAATTGAGCCGGAGAAATTAGAAAATCAATGGGGCAAACTAGGAAATCAGCGGGGCAAACATGAAATTAAGCGAGGAAAGCTAGAAAATCAACGGGGCAAACTAGGAAATCAGCGGGGCAAACATGAAATTGAGTGGGGCAAACTAAAAAATTAGCGGGGCAAACTAGGAAATTAGCGGGGTAAACATGAAATTAAGTGGGGGAAACTAGAAAATCAGTGGGGCAAACTAGGAAATCAGCGGGGCAAACATGAAATTGAGCGGGGCAAACATGAAATTGAGCGGGGCAAACTTAACAAATAATTTTATGGCTTGAGCCGATAAATCTAAACGTATCCAATGTTTAAATGGACCACACCAAATGAAATTTTGAATTGAACTTCTAATATTGATCATTTCTTAGGGGCCACAGAAGTTTTGGATCAAGCTCGTAATTGTGTTTTCTATTAATCCATGTCTGTATGATCTTATGAATAGGTTTGATAACAAACAAACATCACTATTGGGCCCACTATGGTTTCAATGGTGGAAATCATTATACCCACTGTTTCCCATGGTATGATCCACTTGATCTTTTGATATGCTTCAATTTGGGGCTAAACCGTTAAAATTATATAAAAAAACGGATGGACGGTGTAGACATACTACATACATTTAATGTGGGCCCAACTCAGTTTACTTAGTACAATGGGAAAGTACTGACTAACTCAGTACACAATCCGATTACGCTTGCTACGCCCCACAATAATGTTTTATTTGTAATACATCATGTTCAATACCCCTCTGTTTTCATTGGAATATATATACACCAAAACCCCATATGTGGGAGGGAATCTAGACATTGAAGGAGGGAACCTAGACATTGAAGGAGGGAACCTAGACATTGAGCGGGACAAACATGAAATTGAATGGGGCAAACATGAAATTCAGCAGGGGAAACATTAAATTCAGCGGGGTAAACATGAAATTAAGGGGGGCAAGCTAGAAAATCAGCGGGGCAAACATGAAATTGAGCGGGGGAAACATGAAATCAGCAGGGCAAACTAGAAAATCATTATGCCCACTATTTCCTGTGTGCTGGATTTTGTGAAATAAGGAGTCGTATTATGCTCCCCATATGCCTGTCCATAATTGTATCTGAGAAAGATAAGATGTGGTAGCTCAATGCATTTTTTGAACTAATCCTGCTTTGTTCAGAAATGGGGTGGTTTCAGTAATTTTATCATAAAGCTAATGCATAAATTACTAGAATTCACCAGATAGATACAGATCTAACTC
The DNA here is from genome assembly GCF_029962835.1 of Magnolia sinica. Classification (NCBI taxonomy): domain Eukaryota; kingdom Viridiplantae; phylum Streptophyta; class Magnoliopsida; order Magnoliales; family Magnoliaceae; genus Magnolia; species Magnolia sinica. The sequence goes on from NC_080581.1 coordinate 62,461,940, forward strand.
AGGTGCAACAACTAAAACTGTGATATTATGATTCCAATTGACAGCAACCCCCTAAACCCTAGATAAGCGCAGCCCTAATGGTGTTTCTTCCCATAATTTCAGTAAATTTAATGAATTCTCTTGATAGCTTTGGTGGGCTAGATATCCCACATTCATTTTTATACCAATTACAAATCAGACAAATTGGGGAAGTTTAGAAATAATTGTAACTCTATCATGATTTTAGATTGGATGCCCCAATTAAAACCATTTCTAGTTTGCCCCGCTCAATTTCATGTTTGCCTCGCTCAATTTCTAGTTTGCCCTGCTCAATTTCATGTTTGCCCCGCTCAATTTCTAGTTTGCCCTGCTGAATTTCAAGTTGGCCTCGCTGAATTTCATGTTCGCCCGCTCAATTTCTACTTTGCCCCGCTCAATTTCATGTTTGCCCCGCTTGATTTCTAGTTTGTCCCACTCAATTTTCAGTTTGCCCCGCTCAATTTCATGTTTGCCCGCTTAATTTTCAGTTTGCCCCACTGATTTTCTAATTTCCCCCGCTTAATTTTCTATTTACCCCGCTCAATTTCATGTTTGCCCTGCTCAATTTCATGCTTGCCCAGCTCAATTTTCAGTTTGCCCCGCTCAATTTTCAGTTTGCCTCGCTGATTTTCTAATTTCCTCTACTCAATTTCCAGTTTACCCTGCTGAATTTCATGTTTGCCCTGCTCAAATTTCAGTTTGCCCCGCCGGATTTCTAGTTTGCCCTGCTCAATTTCATGTTTGCCCCGCTCAATTTCATGTTTGCCCCGCTGAATTTCCAGTTTGACCGGGAAGCGATTGAAATTGACCACGAACTGAATGAAATGGATTTTCGACCATCGACCCATTGGAATCTTTGAAAATAACTAGGTTGGTGGGCTAAATTAGCTTCTCCTACCCCAAAATCATATGTGGTAAGTTAAGTAAATCATTATAGTTTACGAGATATGCTTGTTAAATAAATAGACAAAGAAATGAATTAAAAGATAGAAAAATATTTTTATATACTTATATGTCCATATTTACATAATTATATATTAGAGAAAAATGTTAGGGGAAAAAGTTCTCCATGTAAAAAATAAAAATAAAAAAGAGAAAAAAGTACATAGCATTATAGTTATAGCTACGGTTATAATCCGTAGCCATAGGCCTAGCTTTGACTCGATCAACCCCAACTCGCTGTCTCCTTTATTTTTTTTCTTCCCCGTTGTAATCCCCACCGATTTATGTGGGTCCCATCATGAGGTATGTGTTATATCTAAACCGTCCATCTATTTGGCGAACTTGTATTAAGGCTTGAGATGAAAAATAAGACAGATCTAGCTATCAAGTGGGCCACACTGTAAATGGCAGTTGGGAATTGAACGTCTACCATTGAAACCCTTTTAGGATTTAGAGAAGTTTTGGATCATTACGAAATTTGTTTTTCTTCTTCATTCAGGTCTTTGTGACCCTATGCATGAACTTAGACGGGGAGGATTTCTCACAAACATCACAGTGGGCCCCACTTGAGTTCCCATCGCCGGACCGTCCATCAGTGCTCGTCTCTGCACGCCAGCCAGAGGAAGGCAGGGGTATTTTCGTCCTTAAATTCGGTGTCCGTGTGATGAGGTCTAAGTGCGTATGTTAGGTTTGTATTGCTTCATAAAAACCACTGGATAAAAGGTGGGGTTCACAGTCGTAAATTTCTCAGCCAGTGGTTGGTGCTCTGTGGACCTGAACATGATGTATCGTCTCGTCCATGCCGTCCATCCATTTTTTTCGGATAATTTAACACCTTCGATACAAAAATTAGGTAGATCAAAATCTCAAGTGGGCCACACAGTGTTGATTGAACTGTCATCGTTATTCATCCAGGTCTGTATGACGTAATTTACTATTTGAAATAAACATTAGATAGGACCTAGGAGGTTTTTAATGGTAGACGTTCAATCACTACTGTTTCCCATGGTGTGGTCCACATGAGACTTTTTTCTGCTCATTTTTGGCATGGAGTTTTCAATTGATGTTTAAAAATGGATGGACAACGTGGATAAAACACATAGATCGTGATGGGGCCACATAGCACCGACGAATAAAATAATTGGAATAATGATTTTATGTGGTGTGGTCTACTTGACGTTTGGATATGCTTCATTTTTTGTCTGAATCCCTAAGGGCCCGTTTGGCCGGGTGGATTGGAAGGGATTGAATGGTAATAGGGTGGATGGCATGGATTTCTAGGTAATTATGGCGGTGTCAGTGGATTGTCTGGAGATCCATGGGATTGCTATAACCCTGGATTGCTAAATCCGGTCTGTTTGGCACGCCCGGCTAATCCCGGGATTAAACCTTCTCATCCCTTCCAATCCCTCAAACCAAACACGTCCGGGGCAAATTTGAACGGTTTAGGGTGGATTGGATGGGATTTAAAGGTAATGATGGTGTTGTCAGTGGATTGTCTTAAGATCCATGGGATTGGTATCACACCACCGACCTTGTTTGGCACGCCCGGCCAATCCCGGGATTTAACTTCCAATCCCTTCCAAAACCATCCAATCCCTTCCAATCCGACCGGCCAAACGGGCCCTAAAATTATCTTTTAAAGTGGATTGACGGAGTGGATTTATCTAAAGGTGGGCTCCACGGAGTTCACTACGCCGTCTGCTTCCGTCTCGCCCAAATCCGCTGCGCTCTCTCTCTCTCTCTCTCTCTCTCTCTCTCTGTCTGTTCCTCTCTCACCCAAGCCCCTCTCCTCCTCCCTGTCGCCCTAGTCCCCTCCCTCTCATCTCTCTCTCTTCATATCGATCTCTCACCCAAATCTCTCTCCTCTGTCTCTCTGTCGCCTTAATCCCCTCCCTCTCCTCTCTCGTCATCTCTATCTCTCACCCTCCTCTTTTTCTTCCCGCTCGCTCTCTCTTCCTGCTCTCTCTCACTCTCTCACGGCTGCCTTGGGCTCTCTCCAGCCGCAGCAACTCGATAACCCATCAGGTATCTTGATCTATACGCTTTGCGAGTTTTTTTTTTTATACTGGTTATGGTGGGGATTTACTAGATCTAGAGCTAGGGTTTGGATTTCAGAAGATTGAAGTGAGAAGATGCTTTTTCCTTTTCCATTTTTCTTTGCATTCATGTTATATATTTTCTGCTTCTCCGAAGATTTCAGTATTGGGTAGTTGTACTGTTTAGGGTTTGAGATATGTTGTTTTTGTTCTTCGATTCATTGCAGTTTTCTTGATTTTGTATTGTTTTAGGGCTTGAGATCTGTTTCAGTGGTTCCTAAGGGCCTGTTTGGATGCCTGTAAGTTGGGTAAAATGTAAATGACTTACAGGGAAGTCAATTACAGGTGGTGTTTGGGGGAGGAAATTCACCTGTAACCTGTAAGTCACTTACAGGCAAATCTTCCAGGAAACTGCAGGGGGCTGGGGGTGAGAAGTCACTTCCCTGTAAGTGACTTACAGGCTCAACGTTTGGATTTTTGAAAAGAGGGAAAGGGGGAGAAATGCACCAACAGTCTACCTGCAATCAGCTCCAATTTCTCTCTCTCTCTCCGTCTCTGCAATCAGCTCTCTCTCTACACCTCTCTCCGGTTGCTAGGGTTACAAGCTTCTTTTTTTTCTTGCTTTTGAATCCGCCCGATTCGGTGAGGCCATGACAGTGGGGCCCACCTTATGTATTGATATATCCACTGTCCATCACTTCTGCAATCTTGTTTTAGGGCTTGGGCCAAAAAATGAGGCAAATCCAAATCTCAGGTGGGTCACATCACGGGAAACAGTGATGATTGAACGTCCACCATTAAAGACTACATAGGGCCCATTGTTATGTTTATTTGCCATCCAACCTGTTGATAAGGTCACACATACGTAGATAAGGGAAAACATAAATATAAGCTTGATCCAACTCTTTTGCGGCCCACAAGAAATTCTATTGGTGGGCATTCAATTACCGTTGTTTCTTGTGGTGTGGCTCATCTAAGATTTGGATTATTATTATTATTATTATTTTATCGGGCCATACCTCATAATGAACTGTTGAAACATACATCAAGGCGGGTCCCATGGTCCAGTCCATCATGGTGGACCATTGCTCTTATATTTTTAATTTTTATTATTTAGCCATTGCCCATTAAGATGGACCATTTTTATTTTATTAAACCATCTTGTGTGTGGTCCCATAAATTATACAATGATTAGGCTCTATTAAGGCTTTCAGGATTGGCGTTGAGTGAGAAAGACGAGTTGCTTCCAACAATTCGAATCATATACGATCCAACTCTATAAATGAGTTGTTATCAACCTTTGCTTATAGAGTTCTGGCTGATCTAATATCTTCAATGGCCTCAAAAGAATCCATAGTCTCTTTGTGGGATGTTTCTTTAGTGTGTTGCACTATTTTCTTATAGCCATTCTTCTTGTTGTAAATCCGGCAAAGAACCCAATCATCTAGCTACAACAAAAAGATTTCATAGCGAGCGCAATTAAAATTTTCCAATTGTTTCCTATCAATTCTTATACTAAGTTATTGCTCTATATTATAGGTATTTTGAATTAGTGGGCCCACTTTTATGGCTAACTTGATGAGTGTTTTAGCTTAAGAATTGGCTTAAACATTTATCTAGATGGGCCTAACAAAATTGTATATTTGGTGCCAAGTTTTTTTTTTTTTTTAATGTAATCATAACATATTGGAATGATTCCCTACGCTAAACTTTGTTCGATGTGAATATAAAGCTTCTTACCTGTAAATAACTTATAGGTTACCCAAACATAAAAACCAACTTACCTGTGAGTGACTTACAACCTACATCCAAACAGGATTACCTGTAAGTGACTTTCACATGTAAGTGACTTACCTGTAATTCACAACTTAAAGAACTTACAGGCATCCAAACAGGCCCTAAGGCGTTTCAATTCGTTGCTATGGATATTTTTTCCCTTTTTCATTGAGATTTGCTAGATCTAGAGATAGGGTCTGCGTTTCGAAAGATTAAAATGAGACTCGTGTTCGAATCCCTCTCCAAGTTCTCTCACTTCTCCATCCTGATGTTGCTCTTGTTAGAAGGTGGGATTAACCTCTCTCTCTCTCTCTCTCTTGCGTACACACAAACTGATAAGAAAACACACTCATCATTCTTTCTTTGTAGGCTACCTTTTGAATGATAGAGACAGAGCAATGTCTATGGGTTTGGAGTTTTGCTGCTGGAGCTCTTAACTGGGCTGAAACCTTTTGACAGGTCTGGCATCTCACCCTTGAGTTTCGTTTAATACATTCATGTTTATGAATTGGCTTCGGTATATATGATCCAACCCCAATTATTATCTTTCATTGCATTTGGTGTTTTCTTTCTTTTTTCTTTTTAAGACCATTCCATCTTTCCTTATTGCTTTCATGAGTTAATAATCATATCTTGACTGCTTAATCCTTTAATCCTTTTAAAAAAATAAAAAATAAAAATTCTGTGATGCCAGTGCATGCCATTCCAGCCTTGCTTTTCATTTGTCTCAACATTTAATTCTCTATTGGTTTTCATTTGTCTCAACATTTGATTCTCTATTTTTTTTTTTTTCTGTGATGCCAGTACCTGCCTGCTCAGTTTATTACTCAAAAAACTCCCTTTCAAATTCAGGTTATTGAAACCAACCAAGATTCCAAACCCCGCCCTTCTTCAACCTTAGTTGCAGGATCCTTGTAATAGGTGCCGCTCCTGCTTCGAATCATGCTTCAGACTCCTGTTCATGTCCCACTTCCTAGACATTTACACTTGATAACATTTGCGGACAGACGCTTCCCTGCTCCTACATCTGAATCTGTTGTCTTGCTTGCCTCACGCTTCATGCAACCATATTTCCGCCACGCCACCAGTCTATGAAAAGATACTCTTGCTTGGTCTTGCTTAATTATATTCAGAAAGTTCAAAAAATTGTACTGGATGCATTTAGAGAAATCATAATACTCACAAAGTACAAATGGTTGAAGTTGCCATCATTGAAAGTCTAACCGGTCTTTGATATGGAGGAATGTTATAAACGTTGATGGTCAATGTTATGTTGAATGTAATTTGAGAATGTGTTCCCAAACTTATATTTGATTCCTTTCCTTGCGTGTGCTTGCATTTCTTGCAGTTTTTGGTACATGGGTCACTTCATTTTGCCTAATAGTTATCTCTTCTCCTTTTGTTTAAGAGATTCATGTTAAACAGAAGTTGAGTAATTCCTTCATGAATATCCTTGTCTCAGTTCAGGAAGACTACAATGCCGTTTATACACTGTCATGATTTGCATCCATCTAGATGTTCTCAATTACCAATATCATGACAAGTATTACCTTATAGGTGCATGTTGATGGGAAATGGATGATTGATGAGCTTTTAATTTTCCATTTCTATATTTTTCAGATTTTTTTATTTTTTTATTTTTGATAATTTAAGAAAATCAGAAAATCTTACAATTTGTGGTACAGTAGTGATTTTGACAACATTGTGCTATTCATAAGTGATGGACCACAGTGGAAAAAGCTATGAATTTCACATGGCAACTTTAAGAGAGAAGGGAGTTCTTAATTTATGGGATTCTCAGGAGTCGAGTGCTCCTATAAGATAAAGAATCAATACTCATTAGGCATGCATACATTATTATGTAAATTAACGAAAATACATGGGAGTCCAACCAATCAATACTCATCAACTTCAGTGTCATGTTGGGTGATTTTGCAGCAAGCTATATATGGTAGTGTTTGATTGACCTTTCGAAAAAAAAAAAAAAGGTTGTGTTTGTATGGAAGAAATGTTGTGTTCAACCCTGCAATACAGGTGGGATCCTACTCTTGGTCAAGTCCTCTCTTGGATTATCCAGTCAATCTGATTGTTAGACTATTTTTCTATGTTAGCCGAGTATGCATGTGGGTGTCAAGTATTACAAGGGTCAGTTTGACTGATCCTCTAAATGCAAATTCTCAGGAGATGATCACAACAAAGATTGGTAACTACTTGCAAACTTACAAGTATGACCATGTTACAATTATCTTGACTCCAGTCCATACTCTTTTTGGCTTTTTTAGTCATCCAGTTTTGGTCGTTGTTTTCTTCACCTTAACTATCTATGCGTAAGCCCGTGATTGAAGGGTTAGGAACTTGTAATCTGGAGGAATTCCAGGTCATCCTTCATCCATTGCAGTTCCTATCAGATCAAGGAGTTCGTAATGATAAAAATCAGTCCTTGATGTTCAGAATCCTGTCTAATCAAAATCTATAATTCCGAGTCCTTTTCAACTCTTTGAATGTGAACTTACCGTTTTCATGTGCTAGGAAGGAGGAAGGCATGTCGGTCAATCCAACTTTCAATGTGGGCCCAGTAAAAGAACCAACTTTCAACGGTGGACAAATTAAGTCCATTGTTTCCTTTCATGTGGGCCAATTGAGCATTAGATCTTCCTACTTTTTTCGGCTCAGGCCCTAAAATATTCTAATAAAACAGATGGACGATGCGGATATATTATATACATTATGGTGGGGCCCACGGATTTAAGTTAACATTTTTAGACCGGTTTTCTAGGTGGAATTACTCACTCATTTTCAAACAAGTGAAAAAGTAATAATTATTTCTTTACCAAGGATTTACCGGGATCATGGAAAATCAAACGGGCCCTTAAGGAAAAGGAATGGAAGCATCAAAACCCATTCAAGACACTTAACCCCGAGGATTCCTCTAACCATGGTACTTTCAAAAAAAGAAAAAAATCTTTAACACTTCAATTAGTGTTTTAACTTTTAAAAATGCATTGCTATCATAAATATGAACTAAATGTCTTTTAGATTCGTCTATTTAGGGCCAATGCACATACAATGGTGTTTTATGGAAATACAATGTTTGGAATTTGGATGATATATTTGATTTTGATTTTTTCTTTTTCTATTGTGTAGACTCACCGTCTCAAATAGGTTGGTTTAGGGCTTTGGAGAAATGGGTATATCTAGTTTTGGATGTTTGCGTTGATTAGGCAATTAATTATTTTTTTAATTTATGAGAAATGGAGATGGCTAAAGTCGTCGGTGAATGGTTGGACTTGAATTTCAGAAATGCCATGGTTTTTTATTGTTGCAAATGCCAACGACTTTGGCCGTCGAACTTTTCTCTTGGAAAGGTTGACGGTTTTAGCCGTTGAAGATGTCGGCGAGCAACACGGATGCCCCCCTTTCCCGACGGACCTTCCAATGGCTAAAAGCCATTGGGGAAGGTCATTGCCGTCGGTTTTTAGCTGTCGGCGTTGCCCTGTTTTTTGGGTAGTGAATGAACGCTCTAGAGTAACACCGAGACTATGAATTTGCCAATAGGTTTGGTATCTGTACTCTAGAGGAGGCTTGAGATCATGTTCTTCATCAATAGGAGCTTTGAATGCTTATTGAAGTGAGAAATCATAACGTATAAAGCATGAATTTCGTGTGGATAGAGTCTAGGATGAGTGGGATAAGCTTGGAATACACTAGATACTCTAAACTGCATAAATCCACAATTTTCATAAAGTTCCGGGTCCTGTATTTATATAAAAAAGTCCCCAACGGATCTATAACGGTTAGTTTTCGGTGCTATCGAGTGAACATTTAGTAGTATTGTGGTACCGAATTAGATCCTTAAGTTGCTGGATGGTGTTCGTCACTTTCGGTACTGCCTAACTATGTTCTTCAGTAGCATTCGGTGGTACCGAAATGTTTTGGGCACTCTCGGTAATACCGAAGGTGTCTTCAGTAGTACTAAGTGGCACTTCAGTGGTACCAAAGGTGCCATTCGGTGGCCCGTTTACCAACCGAATTAGAATAGATTTTCCTGTTTAAATTTTTGTCCAACAATTCATTCAACAACTTTGAACCTTCTAAAGCCGACATTAAAATGATAGAAAATATAAACTTGGAATGGCTTGAATAGATGATCTAAGCGGGTTTTCCTATTTGGGTTAGGATCATCTATAGGCAAGATCCAAATCGTAAAAGCTTCTTTGTATTTTGAACTTGTAACTTGGGCTTCTGCTCTAGCTGCATCATCGGTCTTCATTTGTCAAGGACCCATCTGACTACTTGACACAACTAGTCACATGATTGACAAACATAGTGTGCACGGTGAGTGCACTAACAATCTTTCCCTTTGTCAATCACATGACAAAAAACCAACCTAACCTAAAGACATCGTCATGGCTCATACCAATGACATATAAAAAAAAATGAAAGATTACATATCAAATTTTCAATTTACAACTCTAAACAATTTGAATATGTAATACAATAATGTTGCTCCCCTGTAGTTTCTGCCATGATCAACCTGTAAAAATAAGGAACAAACTCTACAGAACAAAGAATCATTGTTTTGGTGGGTAGGTTTCTTCTCCCCCCTTTTGTCAGTCATTGGCAAAGGATGTACCAAGAAGCATGCCAAGAACAAATAGATGATAAAGTTTAGTGTAGGGAAGAGAAGACATTCAATGCACCATAATGTTTAGAATAGAATATATCGGCCAATTGTTGCTCGGTAGGCACATGTTCTAGCATGATAATGTTTTCCTCGACAAGTTCACGTATAAAGTGATGTCAGATATCTACGTGCTTTGTTCGAGAATGTTGAACTAGATTTTTTGAGATATTGATAGCAATTGTATTGTCACAAAAAATTGTCATTGTAGATTGCTTAATGCCATAATCCATCAACATTTGCTTCATCCACAAAAGCTGTGCGCAACAACTACCGGCTATAATGTATTCAACTTCAGCAGTAGACAATGAGATTTGAGTTTTGCTTTTTGCTGTGTCATGATACAAGACAATTTCCGATATAGAAGCGACCTCCACTAGTGGACTTGTGATCATCAATGTTCTCAACCCAATCAGCATCTGAGTACCCAACAATGATGGTAGATGTGTCAAATGGACACCATAAGCCAAAGTCAGTAGTCCCAACCACAAATCGTATAATTCTTTTTACCGCGGATATATGTGATTCTTTAAGATCGGCCTGAAATCTAGTGCACGCACCAATGCTATAGGCAATGTCAAGTCGACTCGCGGTTTGGTAGAGTAAGCTGCCTATCATACTGCGATACAAGCGCTGATCCACACTCTTTCCATTTGCATCTTTAGAAAGTTTGAGAGTGGTGCTCATGGGAGTATTCTGAGTGTGGTTAGAGTCAAGTCCAAATCAAGTTATCAAATCTCTTGCATATTTGGACTGACACACAAATACACCATTTTCCAATTGTTTCACTTGCAATCCCAGAAAGAAATTCAGCTCACCTACCATGCTCATCTCGAATTCGGATTTCATTGATTCAGCGAATTCATGAGCAACATCTTCACAGGTGGATCTAAAGACAATGTCATCTACATAAATTTCGGCAATGAACAAGATATTCCCAGTATTTTGCGTAAGTAGTGTTTTATCAACATTTCCCCTACAAAAATGGTGATCTAGTAAAAATTGCATCAAGCGCTCATACCATGCTCGGGATGCTTGCTTTAGTCCGTAAAGTACTTTGCTCAATTTGTATACATGTTGAGGATGCTTAGGATCTAGAAATACTTTTGGTTGTTTAATGTATACTTCTTCTTCAAGTACACCATTGAGAAAGACACTTTTGACATCCATTTGGAATAATTTAAATTTTAACGCACATGCCATAGACATGAGAATTCTTATAGACTCAAGGCGAGCTACAGGGGCAAATGTCTCATCAAAATCAATGCCCTCAATTTGTGAGTAGCCTTCTGCCATGGGTCTTGTTTTATTTCTTACTACATTCCCAGATTCATCAGACTTGTTTTTGAAGATCCACTTTGTTCCAATGATGTTAGTATCAAGTGGCCTACGAACTAGCTGCCACACTTCATTCCTTTCAAATTGTTGGAGCTCATCTTGCATAGCTATAATCCAAAATTCATCTTGGAGAGCTTCTATAACATTTTTGGGCTCAATTTTAGAAGTGAAGCATAGATGACTAAAAATACCTTCAAGTTGTCGTCGAGTTTTCACACCATCATTAGGATCTCCAATGATTTGATTGATGGGATGATCCTTAATGAGTGGCAAGTTGTTTGACGGTTGAAGTTAATGAGGTGAAGTGACTTTTTTATTTGGTTTACCTATTGTGAGCATGTCTACTTCATCCTTAATATCAATTTCAGGACTATTCTGATCATGAAGTTGCTCATTTACAACTACATTGACAAATTCTTGAATAGTTAATGTCTTTAAATTGTACACTCTATAAGCACGATTGTTTGTAGAATATCCTAGAAAAATCCCTTAGTCGCTTTTAGAGTCAAATTTGCCTAGATGTTCTCTGTCTTTAAGAATATAGCATTTACTACTAAAGATGTGAAAATATTTTACACTAGGTTGTTTTCCACTCCATAGTTCATATGGAGTCTCATTCAATCCTGCACTAAGATATACCCTATTAATTATATAGCAGACGGTATTGACATCTTTGGCCCAAAAACTTTTAGCCATGTTTTTACTATTGAGCATAACTGAGCTCATTTCCTGCAACGCCCCGTTTTTTCTTTCAACTACTCCATTCTATTGAGGTGTCTTTGGAGTTGAGAATTCATGTTGCATTCCATTTTGATCACAATCACTTTCGAATCGATCATTCTCAAACTCCCCAACATGATCACTCCTAATACGACTTATACAATACCCCTTTTCATTTTGAATTCGTTTTGCCGTCTTCTAGAATTCTTCAAATCCAGCGGATTTTTCCCAAAGAAAGGCGACCTAAGTAAATCTGGAGTAATCATATACTAACACCAGAAAATATCTGTTTTTCCCATGACTCTCAACTTTGGTGGGTCCCACTAGATCCATGTGCAATAGGTTAAGTGGTTTGGAAGTTGCTACGGTCGTTGTCTTTTTATGTCTAACCTTTATCTATTTGCCTTTGAGACAATCACTGCACACAACCTTCTCCTTCTTCCTGATCTTAGGGAGACCTCGCACCAAATTTTTTGAGCTTAGTTTAGCCAAATTCCTGTAGTGGACATATCCAAGTCTTTGGTACCATAGCTTGGATTCATCATTTAGGGCCATGTGGCATTTTGTGGATGGGACACTTTCTCCACTGCTTTGAATTACATAGCAGTTATTACTTGTGCGAAAACTTTTCATGATAAGTTTACCTACGAGGTCTGAGATGTTGCACATATCTTTTGAGAATGTGACTTAGTGTTCTTTGTCACAGATTTGGGAAATGCTTAGGAGATTATGTTTTAATCCCTGTACACAAAGAACATCCTCAATATTGGGCAAGCTAGGCCCGACTATTGTCCCTTTTCCAACAATCTTGGCGGAGCTCCCATCACCAAATGTGACCGACTCACCAACAAATTCTAAATAGTCACAAAAGTGGGTCCGATCACCTGCCATATGTCTAGAGCACCCGCTATCAAGATACCACTTAGAACTATTGCCTGCCTTTAGTGCAGTATGAATTACAAGGCAATTGTTCTTGTTCTTTATAACCCATTTGGTGACATTCCTTTTTGGAGATGTGGCTTTGTTCTCATCTTGGGACTTTTTGGATTTTTCGGTTAACTCAACCAGATTTCCTTGTTTCATCAATTCTTTGGTTTTCCGATTTAGTTGAGCCACTTGATTTATCAGATCCTCCATCCTCTCAGTCATTTTGGGTGGAGTAGGGTATTTTCTTCCTTCATTTGGTGTATGCTTTGACGGACTCTTTGTTCTCTATATTATTTTTCCAGTTGGTTTGAATTTTCCTATATGGTTCAACACGGAAGTGGTGTGAGACCTATTAGATGCAAGGCATGAAATTGCGGTTTACACCGCTGATACTGAAGAATGAATATGAGGCAATACCCTAGAGGGGGGTGAATAGGACTTTTTCTATTATTTTGCTTATTCAAAAACTTGATTGCCTAACTTAAATAATTATTTAATTTTAATCAAGTTAGGCAAAATAACTCTAACGGCTTCTAAGCCAGTTAAAGGATCCAATCACAAAGGCTATTGAAGATATGCATATATATAATAGCTAGCTTAGTGATGTGCGCTTGTGTGTGGAATGTGTTTCCTGTCAATGAATAGCATTCATCCAATCATGTATACAAAATCAAACTTTCAAGCATATATAAGCATGATTAAATAGATGCGCAAACGATCATTCCAAACACAAGCATTTATAGTGGTTCGGCTACGTGCCTACTCCACTCCCGGCATCCACACTCAATCCCAGAGTGCACCAGATTTCACTATCAATGGTTTTAAATAGGTTCACCGATAACCTTTACAGTCCTACACTAAGGACACAATTTATGCTCTCCACAAGGGCAAAGGTCCTACACGTAGTACCCATGTTTAGGCCCACCGGCCAAGGTCCCACACAAGGCACTTACTTTTAGGCCTACCGGGCAAGGTCATACATAAGGAACCTAAACGAGTTTGTTGATAGCAAACTCTTAGCCTCAATCTTACACGAGGAAAGAGACTAAATTTTTGAACTCTTAAAATGACACTTGTCGGATTAAGTTGTCTCTTATAACTAGTCTCGGGCTGCTAGATCTTCATGCTCTTGAGCTTGAATCAGCTTTCCAGTGCTCCCCCGATCATGTAGCTTGGATTTACCTGTTGGCTCAGCTTCATGATAAAAAACCATGCATAAGATGTACCTAATTGGTGACTAAGGTTATAGGAGTTGGTTGAATCTCTTATCTAGGATAATGAGTGGATTTCCTAAGGGATTCAACCTATGGACGCTCCAGAGTATCAAAGAACTAATGATATCCCTTTTGGTTTAGTCTTTGTACTCTAGAGAAGGCACGAGTTCATGTTCTTCATTAAATAGGAGCTTTGAATGCTCATAGGAGTGAAGGATCACAATGAAGAGAACATGAACTCGTATGGATAGAGTCTAAATGGGCTAGGATAAGCTTGGTATACATTAGAGACTCTATAGTGCCTATATCCACTAATTTTGCAAGTTTCTACAAGCCACTTTTATAGACAAAGGCTTCCAATAGATAGAAAACGACTATAAAATGGCTAGTTTACAGTGCTACCGAAGTGACATTTGGTATCACCGAACTTGCTTCGGTGGTATCGAATTGTCTATCGGTAGTACCGAATTAAATTCCTCAAGCTGCTGATCAAAATATGTCTATTTCGGTGGCATCGAACATTGCTCCTCGGTGACAGTCGGTGTCACCGAATTATGCAATCGGTGATACCGAATTATAGTCGTGAAGTTGCTGGACAGATTTGAGCATCTTCGGTGATACCGAATGTTACATTCGGTGACACCTTATTCCTACCGAAGGTGGACAAATTTTCCTCTTTTTGTCCTTTTAATCATTCAACAACTTGGGATATGTAAAATCCAATACTATGGGATAAAATATGGACTTGGGATTGACTTAGAATAGATGACCTAAGTAGGTATCCCTATTTGGGTTGGGATCATCTATTTGCAAGGTTAAGATTGCAGAAGCAGTTCTTTGTCTTTAATGTGGCTTTGATGCTTCTGATCTAGTTGTGTTGCCGATCTTCACTTGCCAAGAACTCATCCGACTACAAGACACAACTAGTCACGTAATTGACAAACATGGGTGCAAATAAGTGCACTAACAAGGCATTCAAATTTATAGTGTCCCAAGTCTCCACAAAATGACAGATTGAAGTGTTTTTTGTATTGCTTCCAGATGTAGCAGTTTTCTTGATTACAGGTGATGCATGAACGGGGCTTGATTTGACAATTTCATCGCCCAAACCTCTTTTGTCCTTGTGGCTTATTCCCATTCCAAGAAGTTTTTTCAGTTTTTCATTACTTTGTGAAAATTTGTAACTAAGATCAACAGATTGTTTTGACTTTTCTAAATCGAATCTCAGTTTGTGATTTTCGTTTTTGAGTTCTTCATTTTCTGATTTTAAAAATTCAATGTGTTTATTTAGTTTCTGATTTTCAGACTTAAGAGACGTTGATGTTCTTTCAAGCTTGTCATTTTCAATATGATTTTGTTGAAGATCATTTATCATTTGTGTATTTATTCTTAATGTTTCATCTAGGTCTTTTTGCAATTGTTTATTTTTGTTTTCTGAAATACCAAGTTTTCTGAGAATACTGATGCTATGTATGTAGAGTTGATTATAGGCATCGTATATACTCTTTTTTCCTTCTTCTTTTTCCTCATTGATTTGATGTTCATTTTAACTCCTCGTTATCCATGCTACTTTTGTCAAGATCTCCCTCTAGGTTGTTAAACCCTTCAAGAGGAACCTCGCTCTGATACCAATTGAAATTGCAGTTTAGACCGCTAGAGTAGAAGTATAGAATAGTCCAGGAGTCCCTGGGGGGTGGGGGTGGTTGGGGGTGGTTGGGAGTGTGAATAGGACTTTTCAATTATTTTCCCACTTTAAAAATCCTAATTGCCTAACAAAAATTACTTAGCACTTTAAACTAAGCAATGCAACATAGCTCTAAAGGCTTCCAAGCCAATAAAGGATCTAATCACATAGGCTACTTGAGGTAAGCAAGTTAAGTGACTAACCTATAGGATAGTGAACATGTGTGTATAGAATATTGTACCTATCAATCCTTGGCATTCATCTAATCATGCTTATATACTTAAGCATTCAAACACATAAGCATAATAAAATAGATGCGCAAATATCGATTCCAAACACAGGCATTTATAGTGGTTCCACTACGTGCCTACTCCACTCTTGACAACTGCACTCTCTCCAAGAGTGTGCCAAATTTCACTATGAATGGTTTTAAACCAGGTTTACCATTAACCTTTGCAGCCCTAGACAAAGGACTCACAATTTATGCTTTTTACTCGAGCAAAGGTCCTACACTAAGAACCTACGTTTAGGCCCCATGGCCAAGGTCCCACACTAGGCACCTCCGTTTAGGCATACTTGCCAAGGTCCCACACAAGGTACTTACGTTTAGGCCCACCGGCCAAGGTCCCACACAAGGCACCTATGTTTAGGCACACAGGCCAAGGTCTCACACTAGGAACCTAATTGAGTTTGAGGATAACACTCTTAGCCTCAATCCTATACCAGGATAGAGACTAACTTGTGGACTCTTAATAATGACACTTACTTGTCAGATTGAGTCTTCTTTTGTAGCTTGTGTTGGGTTGCTTGATCTTCGCTCTTTCGTGCTTGAATCAGCTCCCCGATGCTGCTCTGATCCCTATGCTGTAGTTTACCTGTTGTTTCAGCTTCATAATCAAGAACCTTTCATATGATGTTCCTATTAAGGTTACCAAGGTAATGGGAGTGGGTTGAATCTCTTATCAAAGGTTATGAATGAATTTTTTAAAGGGATTCAACCAATGGATGCTCTAGAGTAACACCGAGACTATGGATTTGCCAATAGGCTTGGTGTCTGTACTTTAGAGGAGGCTCGAGATCATGTTCTTCATCAATAGGAGCTTTGAATGCTCATTGAAGTGAGGAGTCACAATGAAGAAAGCATGAATCTCATGTGGATAGAGTTTAAAATGAGTGGGACAAGCTTGGGATACACTAGAGACTCTAAACTGCCTAAATCCGCAATTTCCATAAAGTTCTGGGTCCTATATTTATAAAGAAAAGGCCCCAACGGATCTATAACGGTTAGTTTTCGATGCTACCGAGTGAACATTCGGTAGTACCGAAATATTACTCAGTAGTACCGAATTAGATCCTTAAGTTGCTGGACGGTATTTGTCACTTTCGGTACTACTGAACTTTGTTCTTCGGTAGCAGTCGGTGGTATCGAATTAGCTTTGAAGGCTGCTGGACTGTTTTGAGCACTCTCGGTAATACCGAAGGTGTTTTCGGTGGTACTGAGTGGCACTTTTGTGGTAGCGAAGGTGCCATTCGGTGGCACCTTTACCAACCGAATTGGAATAGATTTTCCTGTTTGAATTTTTGTTCAGCAATTCATTCAACAACTTTGAACCTTTTAAAGGCAACATTATAATGGTAGAAAATATAGACTTAGAATGGCTTGAATAGATGATCTAAGTGGGTTTTCCTATTTGGGTTAGGATCATCTAGAGGCATGATCCAGATCGTAGTAGCTTCTTTGTATTCTGAACTTGTAGCTTGGGCTTCTGCTTCAGTTGCATCGTTGGTCTTCATTTGTTAAGGACTCATTTGACTACTTGACACAAATAGTCATGTGATTGACAAACATGGTGTGCACGGTGAGTGCACTAACAACGACTTCCACTATAAGAAAAAAGACCTTAGCCAACAGATGGGGCTACCCTTTGCCAGCGGCCAGTTTTAATGGCCGCCGGCAAAGGGTCCCTATAAAAAGAAAAAAAAAAAAACCCTAACCCATCTGTGCCCCCTCTCCACTCCCTCAAGCTCTCCCTATCCGCTCGCTCTTCCTCCCTCTCCCTCTCCCTCTCCCTCTCCCTCTTGCACACTTTCCCTCTTCCTCTCCCTCTCCCTCTCCCTCTCCCTATTGCACACTTTCCCTCTTCCTCTCGTACGCTCTCCCTCTCACTCTCTCTACCCTTATCTCTCTCTTTCTGATGCAAGACATGAAAATTAAATATGATATGCGAGATTTCAGGCTTAAGATCACGTTAGTTCAAAAAC
Organism: Magnolia sinica; assembly: GCF_029962835.1. NCBI lineage: Eukaryota > Viridiplantae > Streptophyta > Magnoliopsida > Magnoliales > Magnoliaceae > Magnolia > Magnolia sinica. Next base: position 62,479,541 of record NC_080581.1, read on the forward strand.
AGTTACACAAATTCCATATCCCACATGAAAGTCTAAACATTCAATTAAGGGGAATCTATGCGGGTCCAGGCCTACACATGATAGGGTTGGATCAATAAAAATTATGAACCAAATGATACTCAAAGATAAGAAATAATAATTTACACATGCATAGTAATCAGTCCCTAATCCAATGGATTCACCAATTTCAAATCAAGGAACCCTAGAGTAAGAAAAGGGGCATAAGATTGGAGATTTGAGTAATTTAGGGTTAGGTTTAGGGATTTTGGGTGAAAGCGGAGTAAAAGAGAGGAGAGAGACGAACCAGAGAAGTACTGCACGCGTGGACAACAACAATGGCCCAGACACACATGCGTGTGATCTCGGCCGCCTTTTGTGTGGAGCCCACTATTCAGAAAAAAGCCACCTTGGCCCTGGTCGGCCAGGGATGGACTCCAAAACCCCCAAATCTTAGCTAGATCCGATGTATGGTTTGTGCGTGATGCTCCGCCGAAGTTTCAGCTCTCCTGTAGGGCCAGATTCTGAAATTCTGCTGTAGGGAGGAGAATTGCTGCAATAGATGATTGATTCGAAGTGTAGATGATGGGTTGAGATGAGAAGAAGGAAGGTAGAAGATGGGTAGTAGAGATGGCGATGGATGGGGGTGAATCGGGATAGATGTGGCTTTGCACCACGGTAGTTTACCCTTCGATGAAGGGAGGGCTTCGCACCCAACTCGGCTTCACAACTCGGAGAGTAAGAAAACGCAGAATTTTTATTAATCTTCAATCCATTAAAAAAAAGCTACAAGGGGTGCCTATTTATAAGAAAACCCTATACCTCAAAACTCGGGCCATGTGCGCAACCTATTACTTGGCGATGAAGTAAACCAAAATAAAAACTAATCAAAGAAATCTAAAGCATCCATGATGTTCTAAATAACATTAATAAGCAAAATCTAAAATATAAAATCAATCTGACTAGTGGGCCACGATCATGAGATCACATGATGGGCTTTTCTTGACTAATGGGCCCACTCTTTTGAATCAAAACTTCGTCTTCTAGGTAGGAGGCTCTCCCTGGACGTCGTCATCGATCCAGATCGACGGCGGGGTCCTCCTTCTGGCGTACGTGAGTAGGGGGGGCGGCGTGAGTGCGCGTGTGCGCGTGATGTCCCCATCACTCTCTCTCTCTCTCTCTCAAAACCCTAGTCCTCTCTCTCTCTCTCTCTATCTCCTCGGCCCTCTGCTGCAGATCCACCTTCCGTTGATCGTGAATCTCGGATTCTCAGGTATGATGTAAGGCTTTTCCCTTCTTGCTGTTGCTTTCTATAATTTGGAATACCTGATTAGGAATATGCATTGTCGAATCCCTTTTTAGGGATTTGCATTGTCGAAACCCTTTTTAGGGTTGGCATGCACTTTTTGAAGCTATGGCTTCTTGATGACTCTTAATAGTATGTTATACTTGAGTGACTTGAATCTGGATGAGCAGGATGCTTTTGTTTCCAGGTATATTGTTGGATAGTTTCCAGTTGCCCTGAGTGGAAACAGTTTGGCCATCAGTTTGGGACAGATAATGGGAGCCTGTGAAATGCAGTTCCTGTTTGTGCACAGTCCCAGGTGCTCGGTGGACCACTAAAAAGCAGATGCAGTTGTGATATTGGGGTATACCCAAACAGTTCTTAAAGCATGCCAAAGTACAGTGTTGTTTTGTTTTTTATATGAATTTTGTTTTCTACAGATGAATATATAGATTTGGTAATTGGATATCATTTTCTTGTGTACTCAATCAAATTATTATCTAATCCTTCTGTGCATTTAGTCGTTGATTGATAGGAAGTATTTGTTAGTATCGTTGCCATGTGCTGGATATTGGAAAATAAATGAAGTTCAGGCCATGCCTTCTGTTTTGAGATTTTTTCTACCACAAGTGTCTCAATGAACTAAGAAAAATCTTCAATATTGTCAAGTTCAATACACAAACTCTAAAAACATTCAAAAGATAGAAGTTCCCTTGCAGACAATGAATGTGCCATTTTAAAGGCAAACATGAAATTGCTCAATTTGTAAAATAGTACTTCTCCGGCATTGAATTGAATAGGGAGAGGGGCCCAAAAGTGTCTCCAAACGTGCCTCAGTTCTCATTCTTTCATTTTTAAAACTTGATTTTTGGAACATTTCATGGTGGGTCTCACTTAATGCATAGGTCAAATGTACAAATTATAGGCCACTAGATAGATAGTAACTACAAAATCTGATTGATGGATTGATGGGCATTTATTATTATTGTGGACCAAATTTGCATAGGTTAAATGGACAAATTGATGTTGCTTTGTCTTTTGTGGACATTGTGTAGGTGTTTCAATATCCACTTTTTTGTTTTTCTATCCTTTTAGTTTCTTTAATAAATTTTCATTCCTCATAAGAAAAAAGAAAAAATTTTAAAAAAGTGCACCATGAAGAATTTTCCTCCATTTAGCCTAAGGCATTTGATTTTTGAGCACCATCAATGCTTGAGGAATATCCTAAAATGTTTTTCGATTTTGTGATAGGTCTCACTATATCACTGCTACTGCTTGTTATTTATTTGTTTTGCTTTTTAAAACTTATGCTAAATAGCCCTATAAGGTTTTTGATCTCAATGCGTTTGTCACCAATCATGAAAAGCTGCTATCTGCTCACTTCACAGCAGTACTAAAATTTAGCAAGAGCTTCTCAAATTCCTTACATAAAGCAATGGGATCCTACATATTGCGTTTTACGTTCCATTTTTGGATGTGCATATTGCCTTAATGTGATTGATTGTTACATTCACTGCTATTTTTTTTTTTCTTTTCCTTTATTCTGTTTTCTTTTCTTTTTGTTTTTTGGTTTTTTTGTTATTTTGTTATTTTGTTATTTTAATTCACTTTTAACTTGGAAGGAAAAAAGCTATTTTCAAGCTACAATATTACAATTTTTGCTTAGATCTATGCTATGGCTTTCTAATAATGTAAAAAATGCTGGCTTAACAATGCCGATAATCTCAATCTTAAAAGAGGTTAATTCTCATGCTTCTTCATATTAGGAACAAATAGACTAAGCAATTCTACTTCACATTTTCTGTTTAGTTGAATCTGCAATTTTATTTGACACATTTAGTACCTGTTTGGTAGATGCAAAAATGTGTTCATCTTATTTTAGTTAACAATAATTATGCATTAGAGATTGTTATCTGTATTACATAATCACTTTTAACATGAACTCATTATCTATTAGAGATCAAGATTAATGCATAGTTTCTGTTAACCAAAATGAGATCAACTCATTTTTTAGGTGTCTACCAAACAGGGCCTTAAGTGAGTTGATATTGTTTGTTTGGAGTAGTAAACAGTATGCAAATATCTTTTTCTATTTTTAAATTAATCAATTTGCAGCTTTCTTTGTGCAGATATCTTTATGGCCATGTTACGCTTTCCTTTTGTCCAGCTTTTTCATGGGTATTTACATATTTCCAACACTATCATTTTTGACTTGCCATCTGCTAGTATCCAACCTGTTTTGATAAGATTAGATCCAAAACTATTGTGACCCACAAAAAAAAAAGTTTATAATGGTCTTCCACCACTGTTTTGTATGTTGTGGTCCACCTGAAATTTGTATATGGTTCATCTTTTGGCCCATGCCATAAAATTTGTATATTGTTTTCACCATTAAAAACCATAAACTGAAATGGATCTGCTGCAGATGTTACTGTTAAAGAAGGTGGTATCCATGAGGCTTTGTTTTGGAATTATTTCCTCCTTGATTCTCTTAATAAAAATCTCTTGTTATATCTCATCATATTGTCAGGATTCTTGATAAAAAGAAGAAAAAAAGGAAAAGAAAAGATTGTTGTTTGTATCTTTTCTCTATGTTCCTTAGAAGGCTAATTGGTTGACCAGCCTGGAAAAAGGGTATGTCTCATTAGCATCTGAATATTGGGAGTACTGGTCCATCATAGTTTGATTACTCAAAAAATTCATGGTCTTCAAGACTCAATAGAACTTAACCTACTCTTTGACTCAACTCTAGTTTGACTTTTCTGGTTTTTAAACTATGATTCCAATATTATAGTTTTTGTTTTATCTGTTTTGTAGTCTGGATTTTTTTTTATATTTAATTATGATCAATTCTGAATTTTCTTTTATTTTCTTTGGATGCTTGGGACAGTTCTTGGAAGAGTTCGAGTTGCTGTAAGACTAAACCTCGGAATGCAGAGGAGTTGGTTGCAGATGCTGATTTTGCTGATTGTGTAAAATTGCAGCCAGAGGTTTTTCTAATTGCACTTCTCTTTTGTTTGTAATTGCATATGCCTAAATTTACACCAGATGTGCAGCGTGTAATGCTTTCCAAAAATAAATGAGAAATGTAAGTCAATCCATGGGCACCAATCACATGGCCATTCTCATGTTTTGCAAAATGTTATACTGATGCTCAAGCGGAGGATTATAGGCCCTTGTATACTGTTAATGTGCAAGCTTGGGCCTGAAATCAAAAGCCCTATTTGCTTTTAGACCCAATGACTTAAATGGGCCAAACTCGGGCTGATCTACATTAAGGTTTTGTTGTAGGTAATATGCATATTCCTTAAAAGAGGATCCAATTAGCTTCTTTTTTCTTTTTTTTTTTTTTTTTTCTCATGTACAACCAAGTTCAGAAGTTATTAGCAAAGCTCTATTGATAATATTCTTCATTGAATGCATTTTAGATTTATAGTTCATTTCTTCAACTTCACTAATCCAATTCTACCCTTCAAAGGCCATGCATTAATCTACAATTTGTACCAATTGAGAAAAGATCTTAACAGGTTATGAGACTCAGGGGAAGAAAGAGATATTTATGTATTGTAATATTGATTCAATATGGTGTATTTTGTTTATCATATTGTGACTCTTACAAACTATTATGATATTGGAGCTTATGATTTTAGATGGACTAACTGAATTGAAATTAGGAGTCAAATAAAGCAGGAATAACCATATTGTAGTTTCCTTAGCATTCATATCGAGGTGTGTGGGCTCCAAATTGTAATTACCTTACTTTCAAGTTGCACTTAAAAGAAATGAAATGGCAATTCAAAGGCAACTCCAAACCATTAACATTTATCATTTTGCCTTCATTTAATTGAATGTTCGAGATTCAATTCACTTTTGCATTAGAACTCAAGCTATTATACTCAAATACTCACGAGAATGGAAACATGACATATGACTCTCAGTTTCTTGACCGGCACCTTGCGTGAAAATGGAAACATGAAACATGAGCATTCGCCTTGTGTGCATCTTTCACCGCCATTATGTAAAACAGGGTGCCGACCAATATCTGTGTGTGTGTGTGTGTGTGTGTGTGTGTGTGTGTGTGTGTGTAAACCCTACACCCTCATTTCGTTCCCAGCCCCCGACTCTCTCCTTCTACCTGCCCCCGACTCTCTCTCTCTCTCTCTGCAACTCCACGACGCCGACTCTATCTTCCCTCTCTGCAACTCCACGACGCCGACTCTATCTTCCCTCTCTGCAACTCCACGACGCCGACTCTATCTTCCCTCTTTGCAACTCCACGACTCTCTCTCTCTCTCTCTCTCTCTCTCTCTCTCTCTCTCTCTCTCCCCGCTTGGGAGAATGAGAGCTCTCTTTCAATCAAGCGACGAAGCAACCTCTGTACGAGAACTTCTGGGATGTGCATTTGTCTTGGGGAAATTAGTGATGTATCTTTGAGAAGGAACGCTTGGTTTTCTTTGATTAGTGATGCTGTGTGGTTTTATGGTTCATTGCCTGAACAATTTGTGCCCAACCATGCAAGACAACCCCAAATGCAGCCTAAATCTGTGTACATAAATATGATGGATCTGAGCTCTCTCGAAACCTAATATATTGGGTCCAATCTGCTGTTTTTTTAACTTGCTAAAAAAAGCTATGTTTGGTGATATGCAAGATTTGTATTTTATTTAATAAACGAAGGTTGTTTTTGAAGTATCTTTCATAAAAAAAAAAAAGGTTGTTTGAAATCTTGTTCAAGTATATCACTGATACTTCACAAAATCACCAAAAGTTTATTGAAAAATTCTTTTTTTAGTTCTATGCATTTTCAGTGCTTTCCCCAAAATAGAGATGTTGGTGCATTCCACTAGAATATCTGGCAATTACTTTTATCTTAAAATTTTTATTAACAAGTCCCATCAAGAGTTCTGTGTGTGTTCTTTGTGATTTCTTCAGTTCATAATATCTGTCTTGGCAGGTCAAAGAAGAGGATGATGCAAATGCTGCACGGAAACTGCAAATTAATTTGAAGCAAAGGAGACAGAGAAATCGATGTTGTCAGGTTAGCCTCTTTCTTGCATGATTTTCTTGGATTTTAAGCATTTTTTGTGCCTACTTAAGTTCAATAAAAAATTTTCCTCAAATAGTTTCCAATTCTATCCTGTTTTTTGCTGGGTGAAAATATTTGCACAGGTAAGGAAATTAGCAAGTATACATGTACCAAAATATACCGTTCCCTGTTCAGTTGTGCTTTGGTTCATTTTGGACATTCTGGTCTATTTTAAAATGTTTTCTTCTGTAGATGGATCAATATAATTTTCTTGTTTTTTTATTTGGGTTTCTCTTCCTTTCTTGAAATTGATGAGATTTCTATTCATTAGAAAAATAGAATGTTTCTCTTCCAATAGAACAAAAACAAATTCTCATCGTGTACAACTCAACTGCCATTATGTTTGTTGATCTATGGCTGAGAATTATAATTTCTGAAGTTTCCTTCATGGTTGATTAGGCAGAAAGAGTGCTTTTGACTTTTAATTTTCTTTTTGGTATTGAGATACGTCTAATATTGGGTGGGGGAAATCCAATTTCTACATCTAGTGATGAGGTGGGCCATGTATGGATGAGACTTAGAACTAAGTAGGAGTGAAATGTCTAGATTGATTAAGTTTTGGGCTGAGGGTAAATACTTGCATTTGTTCTATCCAAATACTTCTAATATTGAATGAAATTGAATTTTCTCTTTAACAGAATGAAGAAGAAGAGTTTGGATTTCATTTTCCTTTCTTCTTTATACTTGGAAGTTGGGTTTAATATTGCTCAAGTCATTAGGGTATAATCCATGAATGGAGGATTTCATTTTTCCATGCTTGGGCCGCCAACCAAAAACAGAGTTCTCAACCTGTGGCTGGCCATGATGTGAGTTTTTGTGTTATTTGGATGGCAAAGAACCATCAATTCAACAAAACAATTGTTAACATTTTTTATAGTTGGGATTTTTTTAAGATTATCTAATAAATATAAGATTTTCACTTGTTATCCTAATAAGATCCTTAAAATAGAATTCATTTTTCAATAATCTCAAAATAATCATTGGATTATTATTAACTTTTCTTTCTTTTGCCTTGTGGAATGATTATTATAACTTTTTCTTTCTTTCCCTTGAATTCCATGTATCCAAAAATGTCCTAAATGGACAAATTTTCATGAGTCAGATGACCAACTTCACTGGACATGTCCAGTGGGGATGATCATTTGTTATATTGAGACATTTTGATTGGTTGCTTGTGCAGTTAGATAATGCTAAGCACAATTTGCAAAACAAATCTACAGCTTTGAGAAACTTTGCAGAAGTTTTATAACCCATTCGTCGGTTTCAAATATCGGAGGCCATATGCTGGTTGGACCAGATTTTGCTTTTGGGAAAACAAATACAAGGTGTCTTTCTGTCTTTCTTTCTTTCTTTCTTTTGGAAACTCACTCGTCTCTCTAGTGATCCCAACTTCTTCTTCTTCTTCTTCTTCTTCTCTCTCTCTCTCTCTCTCTCTCTCTCTCTTTTGTATCATGGTTCTGAATATTGATTGATACTGAGTCAACTTGATGTTGGTGGAGAATGAAATGTGTCATTGGCAAGTCACATTCCAAAACCAGACTGAGTCTGAACAATTCTGACTGAGTTGGAATGAGTCAGGTGACCGATACTGGTTTCGATCTCTGGGTGACTTGCACTTTAGAACTTATGCTTGAAACCATGTTCTCCATCATTGATTTCTTTGAGAATTGTCAATCAGCTGTGAAGGTAATACGACCATTATGAAACAAGAGGCTTTTAGTGTATTTGGTGTGAATTGGGACCAAATACACTCTTCCAAATGTACTAACCTTACTGATTCACACCAACTACCACCAAATACATGCTCCCAAATGACCCTTTACAGTTCATTTTAGGTAACTGGTGTTTTCAGTTCTTATAACCAAATGCTTAAGCCAGGGGCTACATGTTCTTTGTTCAGGCTTCGAGTTCATTAGGGAATATAGCAGTCAGTATAATCAAGAGTTAGTCTTGATTACCACCAGCCCGGCTTGTAGGAACATGCTCATGAGTTGTTTTAGTATAAATAGTAGCACCTTAATTTTTAAGTTTTAAGTAGGGATTTGGTTTGCAAGTCTTTCTTTTATAGAAGAAGCTTCTTGGCACATGTGAGGCAATTGAACTTGATATAGTGAATGGTTGCCAATGAAAGTTCATTTATGAATGGTGTGAGATATTTGGATGATATTTTCAAATTGTTGCATGAGGATGTCTGTATCTTTTCCTATCAATCTTCAATACTTAAATATAACAAAGAGTTAAGTAATGTTTGATTTGTGATTAGTGTATTTGTGTTTGGATGTATTATGCTCAATTAAAGTGAAAGGAATAGTTTAGAGTAGAGGCTTAAAACAAACTGTTTCTCCATGTTTATTCTACTCTTAGTCTAGTCACTCTTCATCTAGAGAGGAACTGCACTTGTAGCATTTACAATTATAAAAGGAGTTTCAGCTGTCCTTGTACAATTTACTTTAATTTTAGCTATATTCATGGGATGTTAACTATAAAAGGAAAGACCGAAGATTCAGTGACTAGGATTTTCCAAATTTGGGATTTTTGTGTGTGCGTGTGTGTGGCACATGTATGAACTCGGCATAATAGGGATCTTCCTTGTTCTTTACAAACAGGGAACTTTCCCTTTTATAATGGATCATTTTCTTTTGAAAGACAATTACTAAGAATGATCTCTTAATAACTTTATTAACATTACATCTATTTCCCAGAATCGATATCCTTAATCATAAAGTACATCTTCTTGGTGAGGAATAAATGCTAAATCAGGCCAATGAAAGAATGCTAAATCAATCCAGTGGGCTGAGGAATAAATGATATGTGGTCTCTTCTACAACACAACTTGATAGTCACCATCAACACATTGAAACAAATTTGGTGACAAAGAGTCTATACATGTTGCCTTCTCATATATCTTTTTGATGATGCTTTTCTTCATGTGTAATTTGTTAAATTTCATCTGTTAGTGCTTTTGTTAGACTTGCACTCTTGTTCACTTAGCTATCAGATGTCGACATTTATCTTGATGATAGAATCACTATAAGCATTTCATTTATGCATATTCTGAAGCTCTTAAGACTGTTATGCAGATTTTATGGGAAATTGGAACACCTAGGTACACTGGTTCTGGAACCACATGGATAAAGGCGCAGGCCTCCGCCTTTGAATCGTTGGCCCATTATGAGGTAGGTTTGGCAGCTCCCTTGTACTCAGCCACTTGAACATCACACTTGAGCACGATAATTCATTCATTCTTTATTATGCCAGAATCTCTTAAATGATTTATCTGCGTGTTGCCTTCCTTTTAGTTTTGTTGGAGTATAGTCATTTTATTTTATAAGCTTATGTCATTCAAGGTGACCTTTAAAGAGGATGCTTATGAAAGGGAAAACTTTCTGGCTACAAAATATCCTTACAAGCATTAGATATATAATCTTTATATACATGGAGATGCACTTTACAAGAGCATTGCAAGTGTTTGATGGTGGTTTTCCTTTCCTTGACATTGTCTGATATATGATTTTGTCACTGGTTTCCTCTTCAATCTAAATGCAGTGATTTAAACAAGTGCATCTAATAAATGCAGGATATCAACTGAACTTGCTGCTGACTAGATGCAGGATATCAACTGAACTTGCTGCCTTGTCTAGTCAGCAACATGGTCCCTCGTTTCAAAACAAAAGCAGCAACGATAATTTGTTCCAGCAAAATCTGGGCATATCCAATGATCTCTCAAGTGATCCCAACCAACATTCACACAGGTGGTTACTACTTGGTTTAAGTAAATAAATCTTCAAGTATAGGACTAGCCTACCTTTTGATGGCTATCTATTAGTTCTTTCGAGTAGTATATCATGATACACGTAGATGCTAAGATTCTTTCATTCCTTGAACAATACTCATTCACACTCAAATATTTAAATACTTGTGACAGATAATAATGTTTTCCAATGAATTGTACATACAAAAAACACTTAAATTAGGACATTTTCCTTTATCACAAGATTGATTAACATGGTATGTAGAACAGACTTCTTTGTACTTTGTATGCAATGATGGTTTTTTTTTTTTCCCCCTTTTGCCATATGTACAATTAGTTATTAGCCATATAGAGCAAACTTTCTGGTTTTCTTCTGCTTGCCAATAAATGTTTTTGAGGAAAGTCACTTGCTTTGTCATACATCTTCATGCAAGGTGATTTGCAGGCTTTCTAGTCAATAGCATATCCACCTACAAAGCCATGGCATGGTGGGTTCACTTGTTTACTTGTAAGAATCAAACTGCCTTTCTTGAATCTAATTTTCTTTGCATAATTCTCTTTGATGCATGTATTTCATCAACGCGATTTTCAGGTTTCTTGGAAACAACAGCTTGTCCGATACACTGCCATCCCAAAAAAGCTATAAACTTCTTAATGTGTATGTTCATCTGACTCATTTGTACTGAACTTGTAGCTTTAATATGTATTTTGATGCAATATTGAGTTGAATTCCAGTCTCTAACTCTGATACCAATTAATTTCTTTTTGTTATTTTGTTTTGCAGATTTTAGGCATGGATGAATGGGAGCTAGATCAATGGATTTTATTTATTTTTTAAACTATTCAATTTATTATTGTAAATATTATTGGCAGCAGCTCTAGTAGAGTAGAGAAGGGAATTGGCTGCAAAATCAAACAAATAAGCCTCCATCTACTTGCTTATAAGTTGCTTTGTAAGCCCTAACCCATCCTACCAATGCAACAGCCATTTTTTTTTGGCTTTCAAATTCGTGCGCCACATCAGCGCATAAGGTGGCATGCCTAATGCTAACCTTTTACTCAGTGGCATCAAATGAATGGGTAAGATGAAAACTGTCAAGGAGATTTTTGGGGGCACATCCATGGCTGGATGCAACAGACAAATGGTCTGGAATACCAAACAAAGGGCCAAACTTTGGGAAATCCAAAAGGCCTGTAATGTCCCTGGATGAAGGTTGTGTACCATATGGTTCCAATAAATGCACATGAAGGTTGGAGGAGTGTTGGGTTGCATGTGAAAGGGCCACATAGGCATTTTTTTTTTTTTTTTAATTATAGGAAAACAATCACTAGGCACTATCTACTTCCTAAGAGGAATGTGAAATCAGGTGGGCCTTGACAAAATAGTCAATGATAAGGTCCCTCCATCTGTAGGCATTATAAAACTGGCATTATAAAATTCGAATACCACAACGTACCGCTAGAAAGGCGTATAAATTGCTAGTAAATCCCACATGAAGTGGCGGCCAGCACAACCGCCAGTAAATCCCACATGAAGCGGCAGCCAGCACAACTGCCAGTAAATCCCACATGAAGTGGCGGCCAGCACAATCACCGGTAAAGGAAGTTGACCGTCGGTAAAGCCTTTACCGACGCAGGCTTTACTGGCTGTTACCTGACCACGGGCAAAGGCTTTGCCGGCGGTTTTGACCCCCAGTAAAGGCCAGTTTTTTGTAGTGGTACTCCATATTCCTTGGGGGTATGGATGTCGAAACGTTCCTCCATGCACAGTTTCCAGACAATCAACATTTATTAAGAGAAAAACAACAATAATCTAGGACAAACACATTTAAGGCATCTGCTGCCTCAACAGTACATTAATTCAAGATGTAAACATTAATACATGATAGATAGGATAAGCTGTTCATACAGATGTATTACCTAATCACCAGTTACAATCGAACATTGAGATAACCGGAAGGCTTTTGGTACTGTCTAAGATATTCTGCAGCACTTGGAAGCATAGCTTTAATTGAAAAGGGTACTTGATCACAAACTCCACGGTACATGTAATACTAAAGCTGTAAAGTTACTGCAAAGAAAAGCAACAAGCATGAATACAGATAGACATATCCGCATAGGCACAAATATTAGTTGTGTTCAATGCGAGATTCAACATCAACATTCCCAGCATTAACGTTGGACGAATCCATTAAAAGTGACTTCATTCTATAGATACATATATATATAGGTTTCCTGGCCAACCATCTAATGAAACGGAAGAAATGTGCCGCAAAGAGTAGACCATTCAACCCCAACCATACAAGGATTGACAAGCCAAGTATAGCCATCCAATCATCAGTCCGGGTTACACAATCGGAGACAACTATATAGGCTAGCCAATAAGTATAGATCAAGGAAGACACAGCCAACCATGTGATGATCATCAAGGTCCACATTAAAATCCGTCGCTTTAGATGGAAACCACTTACTAGCAATAAGATTATGCCTGAAGATGATAGGAATGCTATCGAATTGAAAATTAAGAACAATTTGTATCCACGTGGATAGTTAAGAGCCATGATCGACTGCCCTCCTGTGTAAATAGGGCCGGCTGGAGCAGGGCTTGTAGGATACCCCGACAGAGGCGCATCCGACTTTTCCGCTTGCATAAGCCCACCGGGAGGGGTGAATCCAGCTTGAAATGTTACCGTAGCGATCAATACTGCCACCACCATTAGACTACTCCTTATCTCGTTCAACCAGTCACCGTGCTTCTTCCACTTCTCATTTCTAGAAGCCAATGGTTTAATTGTCCAATTGTCTCTCGTGGGATGCATGGCTCCAGCTTTTTTAGCTCCAGCAGCTCGGAGGATCCCTTCAAGTTTCGTATCCTTCGATTTTCTACGGTTTTGCAGTAAAACATCCAAGGCTGTGAAACCGTGTGCATTCAAGGCATTCACCTCTTCCTTCATCACAGTCTTTCGGACCAAAAACTCTGTGAGCTGCACAATCATTGTGGTTATTTCTTCCTTAAAAGAAAATAAAAATAAAAATAAATAAATAATAATAATAATAATAATAAAATTTCCCAGTGCTCTCGGAGATTGGATTGAGACTAAAAAATGAAAAAAGAAATGTCCTAGTGCCCTCAGAGATTGCATTGGAACACTGACAATCACGCATGATATAGACTTTAAAGTAAGTTCAACATAGATTCTTCGGGATACTATACACACACACACACACGCACCTATGCATGTGTGCACTTTTGTATACATGTCATGGGCGTCTAATCCGAACAGTCTATAAGATGCGGAATCCCATGAAACCTCAATGCACTCATTTTCACCCAGATCTAAGATTCTGGTGCGCAATAGCAAATAGAAATGCAAATCAAGGGAAGAAACTGTTTTCATTTTTCATGGCCCACCAAAGTTCTGGTTCAAAGTAAAAACTAGTACTGGGAGGTTTCATGAGGTTCTGCTTCACGTGGACCGTTCAGATTTTCAAGACTCATCACGTATGATGAGTTCTCAAAAAAGTTGGTAGGACTTCCGGGCGAACTGATTCTATATATATATAAAATCATAACTGTATAATCATTAGTCTTTATTTGAGACGGTACAAATCATTTTCATAATTTATTTTTAACATCTCGTCATATATTCCTTACAGATAAAAGAGTCACCTTTTACAAGAAATCAACCATCCCATGGCTCTCCGTAAAAAGGGTGGCTACAAAAGTAAGGACTAATCATAGATGGATTGGATCATGCGATCTGTGTTATTTTTTCCTAGTAGCTTATAAAATAGGCTCTGGTATTAATAGACCGTTCAGATAGTTCGATGGGACTAAGTGAGAGGAGCGACTGGGAGCAGTATATCTTGCGTTGCTTCCAGAGTAACATATCATTCTTTAAAAAAATCTTTTTTTTTTTGGGTTAGCTTGTTAGTACACACCCATGTTACACACACTCCATGTTAGCCACCCCCGCTGGTGATCGATACTAAGACCTCAAGTGTTGAAACGAGGTATCACCACTCAGTCTGCCAATTGAGTTATGGATCTGGGTGTTCTTTCTTTGAAAAAAAATCAAAAGTGCAGCATTTATCGCAATTGTTAGATTCACAGTAAGAACTCTGAAGGAGGAAGATCCAATCCATTGATTTTGATGGCTCCCACCATGGATCTATCATGCCCTAAAACTAGAAACTGGAAAGATTCTAGCCATCCAATTTTTTGCCAACTGGGGACAGTTAGCATATTTTTAACTGTTCATTGCCGGCAGCTGATTGAAAGGTTCGAATCATCCAACTTAGTAATCAAGATATTCATCGCATGGGTCATCTAATGTGGGCCTACTGGTTACCGTGGGTTTTAGTACGTCGTTTAGAGATGGGCCGTGGAAATCAGAGGAAGCTGTCGATAATCCAATGTCACAACTCACAAGCACCTTGATTACCGGACCAATCTTATGCATTTAGTTGTTTACGGCGTAGAAGATTTTAACCAGATTTTGTTCCACAATACATGTTTTTCATCAATTGTAGCCACCTTGATTGCTGGACCGATCTAATTCTTGAGACATAACATCTACATAGCTGGAACCCTGAAGGATGGATCGGATCTAATAACTACGTGCCATGCTGCTGGTACATATGGACGCAAGTGAATGAACTGCCTTTGCATGTGTGTGTGTGCAAACAGCATCCAAAGGACTCCGGTTATTGTAGAGGTATATAGTCCAATCAATGACCGGACGCTATGTAATCAATATGTACCCTTAATTTTAATACGCACCACTGGACAATTAGTTCTGACGGCTTCCCTTATCCCCCCTCCCATTCCTCCGAGTTGACCAACCTGTAGTTAACTCTAATGACTTTTAAGAGTGATTGGGACCAAATCGTATTGACATCCAAGATCAGTAATATGATTAGACTGAAATTATGGATGGATGATCTCATTGGGCCAATATTGAAGATTTATAGAATGATTAGACTGATGTCGGATTGAAATTATGGATGAATGGTCTCGTTGGGCCAATCTTAAATATTATACAATGATTAGACTGTTGTCAAAGCCAAATTGTCTTATTCAAACTTTTTTTTAAAAAAAGAGAAATTGACGGTACTCACCTCAAAGTTTAGGTCAATTACCTAGAAAGCTACGTCATTCCATATATGCTAAGAGTGACCTTTTGATAAGTCTTCGAAAATTACTTGGACCAAAATGCCCTTCTCCTTGTTTTAGTTGTACGATTTTCTAGGGAAGAAGAAATTACGTTGTATTTAATGCCAAGAAAGTGGTGTGTACTGAAACTTTTTTTGCGCGTGGGTAAGGACCAAGCTCATGGGGCCCACATTGATGTATGTGTATAATCCATGTCGCCCATCCTTTTTGCCGTGTCATTTTAACGACTAGGGCCCAGATATCAGCCTGATCCAAAGCTCGTGTGGGCCACATAATAGAAAATAATGGGGACAATGGAACCCACTGTTGAAACTTTCCGGGCTCACTCACTGTGATGTTTGTTAGAAGTGGACACTACCCAAGTCAGGACTTTTTTGGGCCCATGTCGAGTAGGCCGACAAGGTGGACGGAATAGATCACCTCATTAAGCTATGGTGTCAATGGTTTGGTAGAAGATAATGTGAACACATGGATGCCACGATCCATGCAACATATCAACCACGACCCATATAACATGACAATCACGACCCACGAACCCAGACAATAGACCATCCATCTCACAAGGGTCATGGTTGTAATATTATATGGGTCGTAGTTGTCACTTCCTTTTATCTGCTTCTCTTCAATGGGCACCCAGTGACCCACTCGTGCAAGGCCGGACTCAAATAAGGTGGCCCAACCATAACGTATATGAAACGATCTAAATATAAGGTGGGGCAACCAGAACCACGACCACGACCCATGTAACATGATAACTATGATCCATGACAAATACAACCCATGTAACATGACAACCACGACCCATATAACGTGACAACCACGACCCAAACAATGGTCTGTATATCATAATATACGGACCATCAATCTCTAACAAACAAATGGGAACATGTTTAACATGAGAACCACGACCCATTTAACATGAGAATCACGACCCTTATAACATAGCAACCTTGACCCATGGAACATTCCGAAGGAAGAACGTGACCCATATAATGTAACAACCACGACCCAAGTTGGTGTAAGTCACGCCATATTCATGCAAACGATATTTGTATCGTAGCATAGGTCACATTAGGTGGTTGTAATGCGGTAAGGGTCGTGGTTGTCATGTTAAATGGGTTGTGGTTGTCATGTTAAATGGATTGTGGTTGTCATAGATCGTAGTTATCCTATTATATGGGTCGTGGTCAACCACGACCCATATATGACAACCACGACCTATATAACATGACAACCATGACCCATGAAAACTACGACCCATTACAACCACGACTCATATAACATGAGAACCAGGACCCATATAACATGAGAACCACAACCCACACCACCACGACCCATATAACATGAGAATCAGAGATATCCTAGTGGATCAAGATAACCTGGCGTTTTTCAAATATGATATGACTATTGATAGATTGCAGGAGCAGGAAATGCTGACTATATTTGTCGTTGTTGCCATGAGGTGAGGGTCGTGGTTGTCATGTTACATGGGTTATGGTTGTTGTCATGTTATATAGGTCATGCTTGTAATGTTCAATGGGTCATGATTATCATGTTAAATGGGTCATGGTTGTCATGTTAAATGAGTCCTGGTTGTCATGTTATATGGGTCGTGATTTTCATGAGTGGTGGTTGTTATGTAATATGGGTCGTGGTTGTAATGGGTTGTAGTTTTCATGGGTCATGGTTGTTATGTTATATAGGTCGTAGTTGTCATGTTATATGGGTCATGGTTGTGATCATAGATGGGTTATGGTTGTCTTGTTAAATGGGTCGTAGTTATCATGTTACATGGGTCGTGGTTCTCATTTTAGAAGGAGGCTGGTTGACATGGGTTGTGGTTTTCATGTTAAACGGGTCGTGGTTGCTAGTCTATTGAAAACCACGACCTATTGAACATGAAAAACCACGATCCAACGTTCGTCATATCCACGACCCTTCCCTTTGGAATCAGCGCGATCATTCGGAATCAACGCCACATTTAATTTTAGGAAATCGCATTAATGTCGTTACCTACCCGTAATCTCTTCAGAATCAAAGCGATACTTCAGAATCACCTTAATGTCGTTACCTACCTGTAATCCCTTCGAAATCAAAGCGACCCTTCTGAATCACCTCAATGTCGCTACCTACCCGTAGGGGTGTACATCAGGCCGAACCGAGTCGAACTAGGCTCAACTCGGCCCGGCCCGGTCACTAGCCAAACCAGCCCGAACCCGGCCTGGTCTGGTCACCGGGCCAACATGTCCAGCCCGAACCCGGCCCGGTCAACAATCAGGCGAGTTTGGGCCGAAGAAAATGGTCCGTCTTGACCCGAACTCAGTTCTGGGTCGAGCCGAGTCGAGCTTTTTCGGGCCGAGTCGAGCGAGTTAATTGGGCTAGCCTAGTTCGTGTGCAACCCTAACTACCCGTAATCCCTTCGGAATTAAAGCGACCCTTTGGAATCACCACCCCCACATTAGCCATCGGTTGAATAGCTTATAAAAGTGGTACTTGAGTATCAATTACTTTCAGAAGCCATTCCTAACTAGAAGTCCTTCTCGCGTTCTTCCTTTTTAGGTGATCTCTTCGCTTTCCTCAGGGATGTTGACGATCTTTCTGAAGATCAACGGCCTCCATAGAAAATTCTAAAGACTGTTGGGTGCCTATGGAAGATCAATGACCCATGTTATATGGACCTTCTCAGCAGAGGTTTTTTAGCTCGTCGGGTCTCCATTGAAGAGAACTGTTCTTCATGTCATGTCTTATAGTTTTCGTCGGTGATATTCAAGATAAACGTCTCCATCCCATATTATATTCCGCTTAATTCTGTGTTCTTTTTGCAAATCTCTCAAACTCTACTCTCACGGCACCAATAAATTCACCAATGGTATTTTGACCAGAGAAGTAAGATTGTGGCTTTAATTCCTCTTCTAGCTTATAGTTGTCATGGGTCGTGGTTGTCATGTTATATGATTCGCGGTTGTTGTATGTTCACAAGGACCCATATAACATGATAAGTACGACCCATGACAACCACAACCTATATAAAGTAATAACCACGATTCATATAACATGACAACCACGACCATAATAAAAATACAATATGAAAAATAGTTCTCTTCAAAGGGCACCTAGTGAGCTAAAAAACTCTTTTGAGAAAGTCATGTTTAAGCCTCACCTTCTCAACAGAGTTTTTAGTCAGGTTAAAATAAGACCTTCTCAAGAGAGCTTTTCAGCTCTCTGGGTGCCCTTTGAAGAAAAATTTTCTTCATATTGTATTTTAATTATAGTCGTGGTTGTCATGTTATGTGGGTCGTGGTTATCATGTAATATGGGTCGTGTTTGTTACGTTATATGGGTCATGGTTGTCATGGGTCATGGTTATCATGTAATATGGGTCGTGGTTATCATGTTATATGGGTCGTAGTTGTTGCATGTTCACCACGACCCATATAACATGACAACCGTGACCATAATTAAAATACAATGTGAAGAACAATTCTCTTCGAAGGGTACCCAGTGAGCTGAAAAGCTCTTTTGAGAATATCTTGCTTAAGCGCTACCTTCTCAATAGAGTTTTTGGTCAGGCTAAAATAAGACATTTTCAATAGATTTTTTGGTTAGGATAAAATAAGACATTTTCAATAGAGCTTTTCAGCTCGCTTGGTGCCCTTTGAATAGAACTGTTCTTCATATTGTATTTTAATTATGTTCATGGTTGTCATGTTATATGGGTCATGGTTATCATGTCATATGAGTCGTGGTTGTCATGTTATATGGTCGTGGTTGTCATGGGTCATAGTTATCATGTAATATGGGTCATGATATATGAGTTGCGGTTGTTGTATGTTCACCACGCCCCATATAACATGATAACTACGACCCATAACAACCACGACCCATATAACGTAACAACCATGACCCATATGACATGACAACCACGACCATAATTAAAATACAATATGAAGAACAGTTCTCTTCAAAGGGCACCCAGCAAGCTGAAAAGCTCTGTTGAGAATGTATTGTTTAAGCCTGACCTTCTCAACAGAGTTTTTGGTTAGGCTAAAACAATACATTCTCAATAGAGCTTTTTAGCTCGCTCGGTGCCCTTTGAAGAGAAGTATTCTTCATATTGTATTTTAATTATGGTTGTGGTTGTCATGAGTCGTGGTTATCATGTAATATGGGTTGTGGTTGTAATGTAAGATGTATCATGGTTGTCATGTAATATGGATCATGGTTGTCATGTTAAATGGATCGTGGTTCGAATGTGAAATGGGTCGTGGTTGTCATGTTATATGAGTCGTAGCCCTAAAATGACATGGCAAAAGGATGGGCAACATGGATTATACACACACTACGTGGGCCCATATGGGTCCTGGTTGTCATGTTATATGGGTCACAGTTGTTACATGTCCTCTTCTAACAAACATCACAGTGAGTGAGCCTGGAAAGTTTCAACAATGGGTTCCATTGTCCCTATTATTTTCTATTATGTGACCCACACAAGCTCTGGATCAGGCTGATATCTGGGCCCTAGCTATTAAAATGACATGACAAAAAGGATAGGCGACATGGATTATATACATACATCAACGTGGACCCCACGAGCTTGGTCCTTGCCTGCGTGCAAAAAATGGTTTCGTACACATCACTTTCTTGACATTAAATACGACGTAACTTCTTCTTCCCTAGAAAACTGTACAACTACTGAAACAAGGACAAGAGCATTTTGGTCTAAGTAATTTTCGAAAGCTTGTCAGAAGGCCACTCTTAGAATATATGAAATGAAGTAGCTTTCTAGGTAATTTGCCCAAACTTCGGGGTGAGTACGATCAATTTCCCTTTTTTAAAAGATGAACAATTTAATTAGACTAATGGAAAAGATGAATAGCATGATTTGGTCAAAATTGGAAATTAATGGTCCAATTGGTTGATATTGAAGTGCAATGGTCCAGTTGTGCTAATATTAAAGATTAATGGTCTCATTGAATTAATATAAAAAATGAACAATCTGATTAGATCAAAATTGTAGAAGAATGGTACGATTGGGTCGATACTGAAGATCAACGGTTCCACTAGGTGATCAACAATATAATCGAATCAATGTCCAAGCCGAATGATCCAATTAGAATGATATTAAAGATGACCATTTTGATTATGCCAAATTGAAGATTAGTGACTAATTGAATTAATATCAAAGAATAACAGTATAGCTGGGGATTAATGCTTTCATTGGGACTATATTGAAGATGAATGGTTCGATTGAATTGATGTTGGAGATAAATGGTCTACTTCATATCATATTACAAATAGACAGTTTGGTTGGGTCAACATCGAAGATAAATCATCTAGTGTGGCAGTAATTGAAGATAAATGGTATGATTGGCCCTAATTGAAGATGTGTTATATGATTAAACAAATATTGAATATCAATGGTTGATTGGGCCACTATTTGAGGTGAACCTTATAATTTGGCCAATATTAGAGATATGTGATGCAATTGGTTGGATATTGAAGAACAACAATTTAATAGAGTTGATATTGAAGATCAACTATATGAGTTGACCAGGAATGGTTTGATTGGGCCAAAACTAGATATGAAAAGTTTGATTAATCAGATATTGAAGAGAAATCTTGATACTATATCTTACCATAGAAATTCCTATTAGGATTTGTGCTACGGAATCACATAGATCTAGATCTAGGATAACAATTCAATGGCACCAAGCAATCACAAGAGAACACAAAGATTTAATGTGAAAAACCCTTGTGAGAAAAAGCCACGGCACAAAGTGACAAAATTCCACTATGAAAATAGAAACTATAAAGAGAAAGGACTTGCCCGATTCGAACGATCTCGAATCTCACCCATGCTACACCCTTTAGAAACCCTAATACCCTTTTAGGAACACGTTTAGAAAGCCTTAGAATACTTTAGAAAAGCCCTAGGGACCCCTATTTATAGTTTAAGAAACTCCACTTACGCACCTCCTTTGGAAAAGTTCGGAAACCGCCTCAAATTTGCATAGTCCGCGCAAATTCTGCGTAACCCTCGACTAGTCGAAGGAGGGCTTCAACTCGTCAAGGGGACCCTCGACCAGTCGAGCCAGCCTCTCGACTGGTCGAGCAGCGCGGAATACTAAAAAAACATCACTGCTGGACTTCGAGTCAAGTGAGCCTCGACCGGTCAAAGGGGTCCTCGACCAGTCGAGCAGACCCCTTGACCGGTCGAGCAGCGCGAAAATAGATTAAAGACATCCATTTTCAACAATCTCCACCATGCCTTTAATATTCAACTATGTAGCTTCTTGACCTCATCTCTTATCTATGTATCACATCATAGCTTCTCGTGCACTCTTCGTCCTTCTTTTATGCCATCGCTAAGCCCAGATAAGTTGCATAGAACTTGAACTTTTCTTAAGGAATGATCTTGGTGAGCATGTCTGTCGGATCTGAATCTGCATGCCCAACCACCTTTGCTCCTGTCTTCTCAAAAGTAAAGATGTAGTCTTCTTACCATCTCACCACCATCCAATGTTGCTTGCCAGGTTATTTGCTTACAACACTGATTGCTTGTGAAATAACTAGTCTAATGTAGACCATGGCATGCACTGCCAACCGCATTCGAATAAGGCTCATGAGATATATCCTGTTTTTTCTCATCTGTTTTGGGACATGTCCTGAGGAAAACTTAAGGAGAGATGCGTAGGGAACGCTCTCCGGCTTTGCTTGGTCCATCACATCCTTCATCAATATCTACCTAATATATTTTACATGAGATAACCAAAGTCTACTCCTCTTTTAGTCTTAATGCCGAGAACCATATTTGCAGCCCCTCGATCCTTCATCCTTAATGTCTCACTTAACCGAGTCTTCAATATATTGATTTCAGTCATGTCATAATAGGCGATCTACATGTCATCAATATACAATACCTGACTCACCATGAAGGAATCAAACCACTGCCTAGTCGATAGGTCGTACCACGACCTCTTGCAAACTTTTTTTCAGCCCCTTTAACTTCGAACCGCTCCAGTTGCTTCATGTAGATTTTCTCTTCCAATTTCCCTTGCAGAAGTGTAGACTGCATATCCATCCTTTCTAGCTCAAGATCGCATTGGCCAACTAGTGTCAATCACGGATCTAATAGACACCTGCTATACCGATGGCGCGAATATCTCTGAGAAGCTGATCCCTTCTCTCTGCGCATAACCTTTCGCTACCAACCTAGCTTTCTATCTATGTTGAATCCACATGAAGATCCACCTGCATCCAACCACTTCTTAGCCCACTGAAAGCTCCACCAGCTCCTATGTGTCTATCTGGTACAACAAATCCATCATATCGTCTATAATCACCTTCCACTTCTCAGCACCTGGCTCACCAAGAGCCACTTGAATAGTAGATGGATTCCTTGCGATATTGGAGTCATCCATATACTTCACCGATATCTTGTGATTATGTCATGTGATTCTTCTCACAGGTGCCTGCTCCACCTATTATGTATCTCTGTCCGTGTGTCACATCCTTCCTGCCCTACCGGCTCATGTGGCCATGCCCAACATACCACACATGTGCAGAGGTGGAATCCATTACAACTATTGTAGCTCCACCTGTTGAAGCGTTCACGATCAACTTGTCCACCATTACACTCCCTATAGCTGGTGAACCAACTCCGATGAGGAGTCACGCGAAAGGATGCCCTTGTGTCTAGCATCCACTCGTCCTTACAATCATTATAAAAGTGTCTGATCGTAGACACAAATAAAACATCACCATCACATCTAATCAATCATCTGACATCGTAGCATTGGCCTCCCTGTATGGAACCTCAGATTCTTCTCTCTTTAATTTAGGATTTTCACATGTCCTTCCATCCAATAGTTCCAACACTTTACCTTTCCTTTGCCCTTGCCCTTGGATTTGGATCTAGAACCTGAAGAACCTGTACCTTGTTCAGAATTCCTACCCCTTGTAAACAGTGCATCAGAAGATATCCTCATGTCATCGTTAAGCTTTCTCATAGCCTTCCCTTGAAGGACTGAGATAATGGTGTCGACACTCAAGATTTTATTTGTTGAGCACATTGAGTCCTTAAATGACTTATACGATGCTGGAAGAGAATTTAGCAACATACACGCTTGTTCATCATCTTTCATCACTTCCTCCATATCCAGCAATTTGCAAACCAGTTTATTAAAGTTGCTGATGTGAGCCTTCAGATCTCCACCCTCTGCCATCTTGAAGTTATACCACTGCCGCTTCAAGTGTAGGCGATTTTCAGAGGATTTTTTCACATAGACATCCTCTAACTTCACCCATAACTTAGCCATAGTTTTCTCCCTCATGACGTTGTAGAGAACCTCATCTATGAGACATAAACGGATCGATGATACGACCTTCTTATCAAGAGTATTTCATTCATCATCAGTCATAGTAGACTTGACTTTCGCTCCTTAAGAGTACCATCTTCACCTTGCTTGATTAAGGAACTGATCATCTTGATCTTCTATAACTCAAAATTATTTTTCCCTGAGTACTTCTCAGTCTCATACTTAGTGCTTCCCATTGATGCTAATCCCTCATATTCAGATATGTGCCCCAACGATTGCTCTGATACCACTTGTTAGGATTTGTGTTACGGAATCACACATATATAGATATAAGATAACAATTTAATGGCATCAAGCAATCACAAAAGAACACAAAGATTTAACGTGAAAAACCCTTGGGGGAAAAAGCCACGGCACAAAACGACAGAATTCCACAATGAAAATAGAAATTACAAAGAGAAAGGACTTATCTGATTCGAACAACCTCAAATCTCACCCTTGCTACACTCTTTAGAAACCCTAAAACCCTTTTAGGAACCCTTGGAAAACCTTTAGAAAGCCGTAGAATACTTTAGAATAGCCATAGGGATCCCTATTTATAGTTTAGGAAACTCCACTTACGCATCTCCTTTGAAAAAGTCTGAAAACCGCTTGAAATTTACGTAGTCTGTGCAGATTTTGCGTAACCCTCAACTAGTCGAAAGAGGGCTTCGACTCATCAAGGGGACCCTCGACCGGTCAAGCCAACCTCTCGACTGGTCGAGCAGCGCTGAATATCCAAAAAACATCGCCGCTGGACTTTGAGTTGAGCAGCGTGAAAACAGATTGAAGACATCTGTTTTCAACAATTCCGTCATTAGATTATGTTAATTGGACCTCATGCCTCATCGTGATGACAGAAAATCTTCTGATAAATCAAACATGACATTGGTTCATTGCACATTAAAAGGTGTTATATATCATAGAGTAAGCCAATGAAGGGAATGATTGGATCATTGCTTCGAGGTCTTCACATTACGGACTTGTGACAAACAATAGTTTATACACCTTCAGCCGTATGTGGAAACAGGTTGGTGGTGACTGCAGATAACGTCAAGCATGTGCAAGAAGTAGAAATCACTACAATGTCTGGCAATGGCCGTGTTCTTTGGGAAGTACTTTCTGTCGCCTTCTTGCTTAACTTTTGCTTAGCTTTTAGGATTAGGCTAGTTTGCTTTATTCTTTCAGTCCAACATTGGATCATGAACATAATAAGGACATCAAACTATCATACATGGTCTACCTGAGGAGGAGGATGGCTCCAATTTCATTGTGGATGGATGATTCGTACATGGGGCCCACCAACGGGCAATTTTGAAGACCTCACATGTATAATATGTGCATTTGTAAGACCCCATAATGGGAAGATGTATGTGTGCTGCGATCATAATAGTTTTGGATGGTTGGATCATGCCCGTTAGCCCATCTAATCACCAGATCATCATCTATTGGCCATTAAACCATTGATCTTCTTAGATGTTGGACCATATGGGTATCTAGTAGTAGGCATTTATATTTTCATTTTTTTTTTGGACTTGAGTAGTGGTTTAGATTAAGATTTGATAGTTTACAATTCTTATTTTTTAGTTTTCACTTTATTTCAAGGGGCAAGAGGTATTTTATTTTTAGTTTTCATTCTTCTTCTTTGTCTTCATCTAAAAAAGGAAAAAACCATAGAAACCTTCATTTTCTTCAATCCTCTTCTTCCTTCATCCTGAACAACCCAAGCGAATCCATCAATACAACCTCTCCCAGCGTTGTACACATGTGCGCACACGCGCACGCATGTGTGAGGGTGCACACGTGGTGATCCTTTTGCTATTATTTTTTTTACTCTTTACTTCCTCACAAAAACACCCCTTTCATGAATCTCTAAACCATCTCAAATCCTAAGCCTAATATAAGTTTATCCAATTTTTGAACTCTAAGTTTCTAATTTTGAACCTTAGCACTAATTAGGTTAATAAACCTGAAATTTAAATTTTATTGGTATGTTGGAATTCTTTTTCCTATGATATAATGAGATTCTTACATCTCGTAGGGCCTTTTCTTTCATAATTTTATATCGATTATATATTGTGGGATGATGACTTTTCGTTGGAATCTAAATAGTTAAATATAAAATTTTCTGATTTTGTATAAGAATACTTGATTTTTATACCTAATTTATTTTGTAAATATCCGAACTTTAATATTTTCTAGTAAATCTCATCATAAAGCATTCATCCTGCATCAATTTTGGTATCAAAGCATAGGTCTAGTGTAGGATAGGTGTTTGATGAAATTCTTAACATATTGTAGAGCATATATGTTGCATATAACTTGCTCAATTCTTTGATTTTCTTACTGAATTTTCTGTTTAGGTATTCTACAAGTTCTATAGTGTTGGAATTTGCAGATTTAGTGATTTTTAAGGCATGTAGTTACTAGATTTTTAGTTTCAGCCAAATTTGGAGCATCCTAGGGATGTCCATAAGGTTAAAATACTTAGAGTCATCATACAGAAAGTATAGGTGCATCATATTGTAGTGCCTAGGTATAGAAGTTATCTTTTGTCATCTCATAACCCTCGTCTTTGTCTAGTAGTCATTAGGCACAGGTCGTGGCTTTGGTCTTTTTCCCATGATGAACATGGAATAGCTTGTCGATGCTATTGAAAATATCAACCGCCACCTCAAAAATATTGAGAACAACCAGTGGGCCACTGCAACTTAGATAATCGCTACTGCCCACATAACTCAATGGAAGCATCCCATATGGCTAACCCCAACATTAGGGACGATCGTCATTCTCAAGATGATGAATAAGTTGAAGTTGGGTATGATAAGGAAGAGCCTGTTAGGGGGCATGTGAGGTACCAATGTCAAGGAATATGTCGTGGGGAGGGGTTCCTGCCCAACCATCCCGCCGAGAGTTCTAAGATCACTATAATCCTAAGGATAGTGTGATGAAGAGTGTTAAGGTTGATGCCCCTGATTTTAATGGTCGCTTAGACCCTAATGTTTTTCTGGATTGGTTAACAGACATGGACCACTTCTTTAAGTGATATGATATATTTGAACAATGTCGAGTCAAATTCTATAAGATGAAATTAGTGGGTTAGAGAGCTGTTCAGGACTAACGTTAAGTGTACCATGGAAAGACGTGGAAAAGAGCCCATTGCATTCCAAACTAAGATGAAGGAGGTCCTGAAGGAGAAGTACCCCCCACTTTCCTACTACTAGAAGATATTGGATCGATGGTAATCTCTTAAATAGGGAACAATGCCCGTGAAAGAATGCATTGCCAAGTTTGACGAGTATAGGATGCGATGTAACGTATAGGAGGACCCCGTTGTGACCTTATCTTGATTTAGAACGGGCTTCTGATCCAAGCTTTAGCGTGAGCTTATTCTTCACAATGTAAGCACCTTAGAACATGCTTATCAGATATTGCAAGAACTGGAGCAGTATGTTAAACCCCAGTTCATGAAGCGAGCTCATGCGAATGTTAGACTCACTCCTTCTAGAGCTAAACCATGCATTAGTAGTGAAACCAAGGCCTTCACTAGTACACAATCCAGTCACAGAGATGCCAAAGGAGAAGGGTAGCCTATAACTCAATCTTATCTTCATGTTCATGCCATTTAGGCCATTTGAGTCAGCAATTACATTTGTACAACATAAAATTCATGCTGAGATCACAAGAAGGATTATTGAACAATATAAAAGTCATGTTGATTCTCACAAAAGGTTCAAGTATTTTAAATAGGTGACTACATTATGGTTCGTATACGACTAGAGCACTTTTCCCAGGGATCCGTTAAAAATTTACATGTTTGTAGTGTAGGTCCCTATAAAATCTTGCAAAGAATGGGCCCTAATGTGTATGTGGTAGATATTTCATCTAGCATGGGCATTAGTTCCACAATCAATATAGATGATTTGATTTCTTGTGATGAATCTATTATTGCACCCGTTAGGCCTCCTATAAACCCTAGTGTACTAGATTTGTCCGTGAGTCCTTGACCTTTGCCCAGTCACTTATCCCATCCTTTACCTTCTTTACCATCATTACCTAAGAAAAGAGAGAAGATTGAGGATGTGTTGGATCACCACGTGGTTTCAACAAGACAAGGGAGATTTCAAAAATTTCTTATCAAATGGAAGAATAAATCAACTTTAGACTGCACGTGGATCATAGAGGAGTTCCATAGAGTAGACCCCGATCTTCTTAAGCAGTTTTGTAGTTCTTCTTTGCTAGAGGTGAATCTTTCTTAGTCGAAGAGGATTGATGAGGACATCAGATCATCATATAGGCTCTACTTGAGGAGGGCCCCAGTTTCATTGTGGATGGATGATCTGTACATGGGCCCCACCAGCGGGCCATTTTAAAGACCCCGCATGCGTAGTACATGCATATGGAAGATCCCACACTAGGAATATGTATGTGAGCTATGATTATAGGAGTATCGGATCATTGGATCGTGCCCGTTGGCCCATTTGATCACCAGATCATCATCTATGGGCCATTGAACTGTTGATCTTCTTCAAATTTGGATCACATGGGTACCTAATAGTAGGCATTTATGTTTTCATTTTTTTGGACTTGATTAGTAGTTTGGATTATGAGTTGGTAGTTTAGAATTCTTATTTTTGAGTATATACTTTATTTCAAGAGATAATGGGTATTTTTGTAAATTTTAGCAACTAAAAATATAAATATTAGGGGGACGTCTAGCTCGAGCCCATGTTTTTTAAGAAAATACAAGAGAGAACTCTCTCTTTCATTTCTTCTGTATGTGATTTTTAGGTAAATATATTCTTGAAGATCTCTAGGGATTAAAAAGGGTGCGAAGCTAGAGGGTGATCTTCTCTTCTTATCTTTTCTTCTTCTCCAAGGTAAGCCTCCAAGTTTCATTCTTTCCATTCAAAACAAAAAAGAAAAGAAGAAGGTAAAAGGAACCCTAGAAATATTCATTTTCTGTGATCATCTTCTTCTTTCAACCTAAACAACTCAAGAGAACCCATCCTTGCGACCTTTCCTAAAGCCGTACGCATGTGCACGCATACACACATGTGAGGGTGCACACGTGGTAGCCCTTTTGCTATTATTTTTTCCCTTTTGTTTCCTCACAAAACCTCTTTTATGAAACCCTAACCCATCTTAAATCCAAAGCCTAATCTAATTTTTCTCAATTTATAAACAGCGAGTTTCTAATTTTGAACCTAAGTAAGAATTGGGTTCCAAAACCTGAAATATATGGAATCTGTTTATATGTTGGGAATTCTTTTTCCTATGCTCGAACAAGATTCCTACATCTCATATGGCTTTTCTTTCATGATTTTATATATATTATTTAGTGTGGGATTATGACTTTTGCTTGGAACCTGAATTATTAAATCTGAAAATTTCTGATTTTGTGGAAGAATGATTGGTTTTATACTTTATTTATTTTGGAAAAATCTGAACTTTGATCTTTGCTAGTAAATCTCATCATAAAGTATTCATCCTGCATCAAAATAATAGTGTTAGTTGTTGCTCCCACTATAGGAGGGGCTTGCTTAGTGTAGGAATTGCAGTTGTGAGAGATTTTTATTTTATTTTATTTTATTTTTTGTTAATAAAGAGTATAGTTTCTCATGAAGAAAACAATGTTATCAAGCTTTCATTTGGGAGATGTCGCTAAGAAATATTTTTACTGGGGGGGGTTAGGAATCTCATCTTTTATACAAGATTCATGGTCTCCGGTCTATCTGCACCATTGCAACAATCCCATTCTTCCCTTTAAAACTGAGTTAGGAGGATCCAAGAGTGAAGTTTAAAACTTTAATACGATGCAATTGTTGGGATTTGTGCTGTGAAATCACATAAATTCGGATCTAGGGTAGCAATCTAAGAGCACCAACCAATCATAAGAGAACACAAAGATTTAACATGGAAAACCCTTTCGGGAAAAAACCATAGCACAAAGCGACAGATCTTCACTATGAAAATAGAAATTACAAAGAGAAAAGACTTACCCGATTCAAACAAGCTTGTGCTATACCCTTTGATAACTGTATAACCCTTTTAGAAACTCTTGGAATACCTTTAGGAAACCTTAGCATACATGAGAATGACCCAAGGGACTCCTATTTATAGTTTAGGAAACTCCACTTATGCACATCCTTAGAAACCCTCTCAAATTTCACAGTCCGCGCATAAACCGCACACCATCTGTGTGACCCTCGACTAGTCGAAGGAGGGCTTTGACTAGTTGAACGTGAAAGTGTCCTGGCTTGTCAATTAGCGTGAATATTGAGTCAGCAAGACAAGTGAGCCCCATCAGCGTCAGAGTATCCCGTAATGGTGGTGGATGTTTCAAATGGATACCATAGAACAAAGGTAGTCGTTTCTGCTATGTATTTGATGATTCTTTTTACAGCTGTTAAGTGGGATTCCTTAGGATTTGCCTGATACCGAGCACATAATCCCACACTAAAAGATATATCAGGACGATTGGCTGTGAGATATAGTAGGCTTCCTATTATACTCCGATAGAGATGTTGATCCACACTCTTGCCATTTACATCTTTGGAGAGTTTTAGTGTAGTACTCATGGGCGTATGATAAGTACGACCAGATTCGAGCCTAAATCTTTTCACAAGGTCGTTGGCATACTTGGTTTGACATATGAAGATTCCATCATTTAACTGTTTCACTTGTAGCCCTAGGAAGAAGTTTAATTTGCCAACCATACTCATTTCAAATTCTGATTTCATGAGATCGGTAAATTTATATGCAGTGTCTTCACATCTCGAACCAAAGACTATATCATCCACATAAATCTGTTCAATGAGTAATGACTTCTTTGTCGTTTTAGTGAACGATGTTTTATCTACACTTCCTCTGTAAAATTTATGATCCAAAAGAAAATTCATCAATCGTTCATACCAAGCACATGGTGCTTGTTTGAGACCATAGAGAGCTTTGTTCAGACGATAAACATGATGGGGATATTTAGGATATGAAAATTCCTTGGGTTGTTTTACATAGACTTCTTCAGCAAGATCCCCATTAAGGAATGCACTTTTTACATCCATTTGGAATAATTTAAATTTCAACGCACATGCAACAGATATAAGTATTCTAGTAGACTCAAGACGAGCTACAGGAGCAAATGTTTCATCAAAGTCAATGCCTTCTATTTGTGAATACCCTTGAGCCATAATTGTTCCTAATCACATTCCCAGATTCATCAGATTTATTCTTGAAGACCCACTTGATTCCAATGACATTTGTATCGAGTGGTCTGCAAACCAATTGCCATACCTCATTTCTATGAAATTGTCGAAGTTCTTCTTGCATAGCATTTATCCAGTGTTCATCTTGAAGAGTTTCTACAATATTCTTGGGTTCAATTTTTGAGGTAAAGCAAAAATGACTATAAATATTTTATATCTACCGTCGAGTTCTCACACTGTCATTAAGATGTCTAATAGTTTGCTCTCGAGGGTGATCCTTAATGATGGGTATGTTAGATAATGGTTGTGGTTCATTGGATGATGGAGATTTGTTATCTGATTTATCTAGTATGCATGAATCTACATCATCTTCTAATTCATTCACTGGTGTATCTTCTTCATGAGGTTGGTCATCGATTACCACATTGACTGATTCTTGAATAGTGAGGGTTCTTAGATTGTACACTCTATAAGCAGGACTATTCAAGGCATACCCCAAAAAAATACCTTCATCACTTTTAGACTCAAATTTTCCTATGTGATATCTCTCTCTCAATATATAACATGCACTTCCAAAAATCTGAAAATATTTCACACTAAGTTGTTTCCCATACCATAGTTCGTATGGAGTTTTGTTCAAACCCACTATAAGATATACTCTATTTATGATGTTGCAGGCAATATTGACAGCTTCCGCCCAGAAACTTTTCGCCATATTTTTCCCATTCAGCATAACTGACCCCATTTCCTGCAATACTCGATTTTTCCTCTCAACGACTCCATTTTGCTGTGGGGTTTTTGGGGCTGAGAATTCATGACAAATTCCTTTCTCATCGCAATATTTTTCAAATCGCTCATTTTCAAATTCCCTATCATGATCACTTCTGATGCGATTGATGCAATATCCTTTTTCATTTTGAAGTCACTTTGCCAAAATCACAAATTCCTCAAAGGCATCCGATTTCTGTTGAAGAAATGCGACCCAAGTAAATCTAGTGTAGTCATCTACTATAACCAGAAAGTATCTTTTCTTGCCGTGGCTTTCCACTTTGGTCGGGCCAACCTGTAAGACCCGTATCCTAGACTGTATCGATCCGTAAATTCCCGCGATCTTCTCGGTCGAATTCCGGCAACCTTCAACTCTTAACCGGTATTTACGCCCGACCCTGATTCACAGGCCGTCAACTCGAGTCGACTCAACCCGAGACTTGTACCCTAGCGACCGCGCCGTTGCCGCGGTTCCTATGCCGCAACTCGCACGCTGATCCGATACTCTGGCCAGGAGATGTGGGCTAGCGTTTGGTGCGAGGAAAATGCTGCGCATGTGAATTACGAGAGAATCTCTACGAGATGTCACCTCAATCAATCAATCAATTCATCCCATCATGTCAAGTACATGTCAAGTACACATCACTCTTACCCTTCCCCAAGCAACCCCCAAAGTTAAAAGTTTCTTACACAAGCCATACTTTTCTTACACAAATTACCTTAAAAGTCAAAAAAGGGCTCTTACACCCATCACTCACCACATCAACACATCCATCACCCATCTCTCTCTCTTTACAACCCTCATTCTCTCACTTTTTCAAACTCATTTCCAAGCAACCAAGAGCCTCACGTCCAAGCCTCTCCCCATCTCTTCCAAGCTACAAGTGTGGCCCACCTTTCCTACCCTTTCATCTCCCATCTCAACCATCCAAACCTCATCTCCTCCGTTGGAATCAAAGCTAAGGATCTAAGGAAGCCTAGGGTGCAAGAAGAAGCCGGTGGGTGATCGTGGATGTTTGTCTTTTATCTCTTTTTTTGATTTAACGGTCCACATATGTGGGACCCACCTTGATGTATACTTATATTCAAGAAGGGCCCATAGTGGCGGGGCCCCTCCGATATTGTCGATGTCTCTCTCTCTCTCTCTTGTATTTGATGGCTTGTGGCCCACCTTGATGCATGATGTCATCCACCCTATCCACCCATCCAAGACGGTGTGACCCACCTTGATCATGCCCCTTTTAACCGGCGCCGTCCATCTATTTTATCCAGGCCATCCAGTGGGCCTGGATGATGAAAAACACTTAACAGCTTGATCCAAAAACAGGTGAGCCACGTCCACGTGGGACCCACCATGAGACTTGTGTTATATCCACACCGTCCAGCGTCCAGGGACGCTGGACATTTGTGACAGTGGAGTGTGAACTGCAGTGGGTGTACTGACAGAGGGTCAGCTAATGATGGAGTCCATGGGAACTACCCCTGTCCTCCACCCTTCCAAATGGGCTACATCATGATGTATGTGCTTTATCCAAACCGTCCACCGTTCTGGACAGTGGACCATGTCCGTGTGGGGCCCACTTCCATGCCCAAATCCATAGCTCACTAGCAGACTAGGTGGGGATACATCGTTTCAACGGTGGGACACACCCACATCCATAGCTCACTGGCAGACCGAGTGAAAGATACCTCGTTTCAACCTGGGGTAGCTCCAGTGGTGAGCTGAGCAAAAGATACCTCGTTTCAATGCTGGGACCCACCCAACCCCATAGCTCACGTGGTAGTCTGAGTGGAGATACCTCGTTACAACGCTGAGGTCCTGGGGTTGATTTCCCTAGTGCGGGAAGTGTGGACTGACGGTGGGCCGTGGGATCCATCCACACCGTTCATTCATTTGGAGTGGGCCACACCACCATGCACGTGTGGTGTCAACCACCTTTGGATGGTGGGACCCACCCCCACGTGTGGGGCCCTCCCTGGTTTACGTGACCGTCCAGGCCTTGTATGGCATGGATGTCATGCATATAATATATATGTTTTATATTATATATTATATTATATAACATATATATATTATATCTAATATGTATAGCTACTGTGGTGGGCCCTATGTGGGACCCACCTCTTTTTTTTTATCTCTGACCAGAGAAAGGAAAAGAAAAAGTATATAAAAAAAAGGGTAGCTATGCTGCTCATTTCAACAGCCACGTGTTGCTCTCTATCTCTCTATCTCTCTCTCTCTATCTCTCTTTACCTCACTCTCTTAACGTCCAGAGCCCTGTGGGTCCCACCATGACGCATGTGTGATCTGACTGTGGGACCCACACTAGATGTATGTGTTTATCCCCTTGGCATGGGCCCCAACGATGTATGTGCTCTATCGATACCGTCCACTATTTGAACGGCAGGGCCCACCATGATGCATGTGTTGTATCCATGCCGTCCAACCATTTATGAGATCGTTGTATGGCATGGTAGAATGGGTGAATTAGATCTAAAGTTCAAGTGGACCCCACCATTTAAATAGTGGACCGTGGCACCCACCTCTCAACTTCTAAGGGTAACATTGGTTTCCAATTAAGTTGATATTTGTTTTCATTTCATATATCTCTGTGTTAGCTTGAGAATAGGTTGGATCTCAAAAATATATGAGGGTGGGCTCGATTTGATATGCCTGAGGCCCACTTGATTCGGCTCATCCGACTCGGCCCATATGATTAGGCCCATCTTGATATAGTTATGGCCCATCCGTTGAGGCCGCCTTGATATATATGAAGCCCATGTTATGAGGCCCATTTGATGTAACTAAGGCCCATGGGTCGAAGCCCAATTAGATGTACACAAGTCCATTATTATGTATAACTCTACCATGGTTTGTGTAATGATGTTTATGACAGTCGTGCCTTGGGAACAATGTTGGTTTGACATCCACATTGTAAGAATAATGTTGGTTAAACGTCCGCATTATGACTCTCCCTAGGGCCCATTTTTAGGCCCGTACTTGTAGGCCATCTAGGTCCATCTTCGTTATGAACAACATCCACCACCATATAACATGTTTAGTATAGTTCCATGATTCATGATCATACGCATCATATGTATGATTGATATGAGAAGTGACTGATCATCGCATATGCCTTTGGGCAAATTATTTAGGGACTCTTGGATAGGCGGTGTTGCCCTACATGAGTGCACGATACGCCCAGGATTGCTGTATGACTGGATAGTGTGATTCATGCATTTACGTTGTGTGATATGGGTACTGTACGCCCTAGCGACATTAGGGCCGTAGCCTTCACAGACGTATCATGGTTGGCAGGATTGGATACCGAAAATCTTATTCTACATGGGGTGTTATAGATATCCCTGGGTGAAAGTCTTTAAACCCTTATGGTACCAAGAGGTTGCTCCAACGTCTAGACCGAGTGGGTGCATGAGCGCCGAGTGCCGATTACCAGACGGTCGCACTTTCCACTGTGTCATGGTCGGTTGGAAGGGGGTGCGGCCTTACTTGCCTGAGAGGAGGGGACAATGTTAGGCTGAGTTTGACCAGCTTGAGGAATGGGTCCGCTATCAACGAGCCGAGCCAGTAATTGGCAGGCGGATAGTGATGTCTTTTTCACTCACCTTATTGCGGGCGATGGGATGACAATCGGACTTGGAGTATACTAGACCCCGGTGATATTCCAGAGTTGAGCTGTATTGATATATGGACTTAGATGAGGATTCGCATGCTTGAGTTGCATTTCGCACCGCATAGCCTTGGTATGGTCGACATCATTCATGTCTTGCACCGCATGGCCTTGTACGGCTAATGGCATTCATGGATTCATCAGCATGTTCCGCATTACTCTGATACTGCATACTTATATTACTACCTTATGCATACACTTACACCACCCTTTAAGCTTTCCATAAGCTTATGCACGACCGTTGCGTGCAGGTGACATTGGAGCGGAGTAGCGCTGAGGCAGGAGCGCTTTGCAGATTATCTTGGAGATTTTTATTTATTATCA
Source organism: Magnolia sinica (assembly GCF_029962835.1). Lineage (NCBI taxonomy): Eukaryota > Viridiplantae > Streptophyta > Magnoliopsida > Magnoliales > Magnoliaceae > Magnolia > Magnolia sinica. The sequence continues at coordinate 62,515,182 of NC_080581.1, forward strand.
TTGTATTTCCCTTTATGCTCATTGTACTTGTAAAGTTTTTGATCAAAGTGAAAATGTGATGGAGTTTTTGGTTATTATTTGTGGGTTATGCATTTGGTTATGCTTATTACGAATCAAACTGGTATTGAAAATCCTCCTCGTAGCGTCTCAAGATCGGAACCTGGCGAATGGGCGCTGGGAGCCGAGAATGGGGTTCTACGGAGGCTGTCGGCACCGGATTCGGCGATCGAGAATTTTGTGAGCCCAATTTTTGAGTTTGGGGCGTGACACAACCAGGTCCATATGCAGCAGATCCAAAAGTTTTATTGTTGCTATAGTGATTGTCTTTTTGTGACCTACTTTTATCTGCTTTCCTTTTAGACATTCTCCACAGACAACTTTTTCTTCTTTTCTAATGTTGGGAAGTCCTCTAACCAAATTTTTTGAACTAAGCTTAGCTAAATTTCGGTAGTGAACATGTCCCAACCTTTGGTGTCATAATTTGGATTCATTTCTTACAGCTATATTACACTTTGTGGATAACACACTCTCATTTGTACTTTCAATAACGTAACAGTTATCACTAGTACATAAACCTTTTATGAGAGATTTTCCTGTATGATCTAAGATCCTACACGCATCCTTGGAGAAAGTGACCAGATGTTCCATGTCACAGATTTGGGAGATACTAAGGAGATTATGTTTCAGTCTTTCTACACAAAGAACATGTTTGATTTTTGGAAGGCCTGGTACAGCTATCGTTCCTTGTCCAATAATTCTGGCAGAGCTACCATCTCCAAATGTGACTGATCCTTCATTAAAGTCTGAATACTCACAAAAATAATTTTGATCACCAGTCATGTGTCTGGAGCATTCACTATTAAGGTACCATTTTGAACTATTGCCAACTTTCGAGCAGTATGGATTACTAGGCGATTATTCCGATCTATCACACTTTCTGAGATACTTTTGGACATGATTCCAACTTCAGTCAAGATCACTCTCTAGGCGGTGAAGACCTTAATAGTCAAATATTAGTCGATCCTAAAATTGCGGTAATGACTGCTTTAGTTGAAGTAGGAATATGCCAATATGTCCTAGAGGGGGGGGGGGGGGGGGGGGGGGGGTGAATAGGACTTTTTAAATATTTTATAGTTATTTAAAATACTATCAATCTTATCTTGAGTAAGTAAGCATGTATCAGGATTCCTTTAGAGTAACTCTAATGGCTTTCAAGCCAAATACAAGATCCAATCATAAAACTACTTTGAAAGATAAACAAGATGCGAATCGGACTTTATGATGGATGTGACTGTGTGTGAAACGTGATCTCAGATAATCAAATATGAAAGCATATAATCACATAAAGAATTAAAAACAATAGCAATCATAAACACAATCATTTTTATAGTGGTTCGACTACTTGTCTACTCCACTCCCGGCAGACGCACTCAACCCTTAAGTATACCGGATTTCACTAAGGAGGTTTCACAATAGGTTCACCTCAAACCAGAGGTTTTAAATTAGGTTCATCTCTAACCAGTACAACCTACACTTATGCTGACATAGCGTATCCTCATGAAACAGTTTATACTCCCACGAGCAAGGGTTAACATATAGCACCCAATTTTAGGCACACTGGTCAAGGATCCACTCAAGGAACATCACAAGTTTATGCTCCCATGAGCAAGGGTCAACACAAAGCACCCACTTTTAGACCACCTTGGTCAAGGACCTAATAGTTTATGCTCTCCACAGAGCAAGGGTCAACACAAAACACCCACCACGTACACTCTCACCGGAGGCATCCTAAGAGGGCTTGCAAGGGGTGAGAAACACCTTATACCCAATCCTATAGAAGTAATGATCACAAAGGTCCTCTGGACTCTAATAACTTATAAATAAGTGGATGAGCCCCATTCTGCGCGTTGTCGAAAATCTCCTCCTTTGTTGATGAAGAATCTTCTGCTTCCTTGAACTGTAACTCATAAGATGTATCAATACATGGCGACGGGTTGGGTTAAGGTAATGGTGGAATCCTACTCTCTAATGTTTTCTTACAAGGGAGATAGAGCGATTCTAATCATTTATGCATTCAAGGCATTCTAGCTTAATGATTTACCATTAAGGTGGTAGTTAGAGGATCCTTGAATGCAGAAGTTCATTCCCCAATCCACTCTATTGATTGTCAATGATGAGGGTGGATTGGAGAATGAACTTCTATGAGAGAAAAGGCTTTGGGTATATGATCTAAGGTTAAACACTCAAAAGTACTATCTTCTTTCTCTACTAGTAACTAAGGGCAAGCTCTCTATAAATAGGCAAAAGGTTCAATGGATATAAAATGGTCACATTTATGACAGAGTTCGATATCATCGATCAGGGTCGATATCATCGAGCGTATACTCTCGTTCGCATCGACTGCCTGCTTAATGACACAAACTCAAATGTCAAACACTTTTGAAACATTTTGCTAGCTGGTCGAGGGAATCGAAACCTGCATCGATGTCATCGGATTTTGAACTCCGATTTTATCGACACGAGGATCAATTCCTTGACATTTGAAAATGAGAGAGACTTGCCTTTGAAATATTTCAGGTCAAAAATATGATCGAGACACACCTGATATCATTGGAATTTGAATGTCGATGATATCGATAGCCATGCCGATGGATCGATAAATCCAAAGGATTTTCCAGTAAGCTTATTGGACAGTTTATGTCCATTCTCGATGCAATCAACTCAGCCTTGATATCATCGATATTTGAATATCGATTCTATAGATTGACCCTCGATCCAAGATAAAACAACTTGAAAATATTACTGGATAACAGAGTGTCCAATCCGATATCATCAAAGGGCTTCCGATATCATTGAGATTTGAATTCCAATGATATCGAGGGGTACTTTGATATATCGAAGATTTCATGATTTGCCTCAATAGAAATTTGGACACAACATTTATGATGTCGATTTTATCGAGTCAATTTCGATAGAGTCGAGATTCAAATTTCGATGATATCGATATGACTATCGATACATCGATAATTTCCTCTAGAGGTATATGCGGTTGCTGGACATCTTATGTCCTCATTTCGATATTATCGAGTTAGTTTTGAGGACATCGAGAACACTATTCGATTACATCGATCAGTCTATCGATAAATCGACAGAGGTAGAAATCTTAGAGATTTTTCTGAAGTTTGAAAAAAGTTTTCTAACCCAAAAACCCTATGATATTCTAATCAATTTTAAGGGTTTTAATTACCTGGTGTTTTGGGACATGGGATGTGAGACTAAGATTTACCTGTGGCGAGTTCGGCCCCACATCTAGTTGAGGCAGACAGTTGATTGATCTTCCTATGGAGCTTCTCTGTCTAGCTAACTCAACAATCACGCTAATTGACAAACCTGGGCACTTCCAATCTCCCCCTTTGTCAATTACGTGAAAAAAATACCAAAACACCCTAAAACTCTTCTAAACAACTACCTTAAATTGTGTGTACATGCCTTTTACACAATTTTACAATATCTAGTGAATATACACACATAATTAGTAGCTGCTCCCCCTAACAGCAGACTCCCCCTGCCTTGTTGCAGTTGCTCCCCCTAACACATGCATCACCATTCACATTCACAAGCAGATACACACACAATTTTTTCTTTCGGGGTGTTTGATTTGTTGTCCCCTTTTTTGTCAGTCATTCTCAAAGGATAACATAATAGTTGATATTGATTGAAGTGGAAGCAATTGGGAGAACTAGCATTCAAGGATTATATGCATATAATAGATGTAAAACAAACATCGCATTTCAGCAACCATGTATGCATAACAGACAATATATAGATCACATGCATCACACACCAGATAAAACTGGGGATCTCACAAAAAATCTTTTAATCAATCAACATGACATTTGTTCATTGCACATGAAAAGGTGTTATCATAGAGTAAGCCAATGAAGTGAACGATTGGATCATTACTTCAAGGTCTTCAAATTACAAGACTTGTGGCAAACAATAGTTTATACACCTTTAGCCGTATGATGGAAATAGGTTGGGGGTGACCACAGATAACGTCAAGCATGTGCAAGAAGTAGAAATCACTACAATGTTTGACAATGGCCATGTTCTTCGGAAAGTACTTTATGTCACCTTCTTGCTTAAGTTTTGCTTAGCTTTTAGGCTTAGGTTAGTTTGTTTTGTTCTTTCAGTCCAACATTGGATTATGAACATAATAAGGACATCAGAATATCATATATGGTCTACCAGAGGAGGAGGATGACCCCAATTTCATTGCGGATGTATGATCCATATATGGGGCCCACCAGTGGGCCATTTTGAAGACTTCACATGTATAATATGTGCATTGGTAAGACCCCATAACGGGAAGATGTATGTCTGCTGTGATCATAAGAGTTTTGAACCATTGGATCGTGCCTGTCGGCCCATTTGATCACCACATCATCATCTGTGGGCCATTAAACTATTGATCTTCTTAGATTTTGGACCACATGGGTATCTAGTAGTAGGCGTTTATATTTTCATATTTTTTTGGATGTGATTAGTGGTTTGGATTAAGTTTGATAGTTTACAATTCTTAAATTTTAGTGTTCACTTTATTTCAAGGGGCAAGATTTATTTTTTTAGTTTTCATTCTTCTTCTGTCTTCATCCAAAAAGGGAAAAACCCTTAGAAACCCTCATTTTCTTTGATCCTCTAATTCCTTCATCCTGAACAACCCAAGAGAATCCATCAATACAACCTCTTCTAGGGACGTACGCACGTACACGCACACGCACACATATGTGAGGGTGCACATGTGGCAACTGGTGTGCTATTCTCTTCTTTACTCTTTGTTTCCTCAAAAAAACCACTTTTATGAAACCCTAACCCATCCCAAATCCAAAGCCTAATCTAATTTTTCTTAATTTATAAACTGTGAGTTTCTACTTTTGAACCTAAGCCCGAATTGGGTTCCAAAACTTGAAATCTGGAATCTATTTGTATGTTGGGATTCTTTTTCCTATGCTTGAACAAGATTCCCACATCTCATATGGCCTTTTCCTTCATGATTTTATATTTATTATGTAGTGTGGGATGATGACTTTTCATTGGAACCTAAATAATTAAGTAGGAAATTTTCTGATTTGTGGAAGAATGATTGATTTTTATACCTGATTTATTTTATAAGAATTTCAACTTTGATATTTACTAGTAAATCTCATCATAATGCATTCATCATGCATCAATTTTGGTATCAGAGCTTCGGTCTAGCGTAAGATAGGTGTTTGATGAAATTCTTAACATATTGTAGAGCATATATGTTGCATATAACTTCTTGTTGAATCTTCTGTTTTGCTATCCTAAAAGTTCTATATTGTTGGAATTTCTAGATTTGGTGATTTTTAAGGCACCTAGTTGTTGGGTTTTCAGTTTAGCAAAATTTGGAGCTTCTTAGGGCTGTCTAAAGGGTTGAAATATGTAGAGTCATCATACATAAAGTATAGGTGCATCATATTGTAATGCCTAGGTATAGAAGTTATCTTTTATCATCTCATAACCCTCGTCTTTGTCTAGTAGTCATTAGGGTTGTGTATAGTAGGGTTCTTAGTGTATGCACACTCGCACAGGTCGTTGATTTGGTCTTTCTCCCATGATGAACATGGAACAACTTGTCAAGGCTATTGAAAATATCAACCGCCACCTCAGAAATATTGAAAACAACCAGCAGACCACTGTGACCCAGTAATCGCTAGTACCCAATGCATAACTCAGTGGGAAGCATCCCGTAAGGCTAACTCCAATATTAGGGACGATCGTCATTCTCAAGATGACGAATAAGTTGAAGTTGGGTATGATAAGGAAGAGCCTGTTAGGGGGCATGTGAAGTACCAGCGTCAGGGATTAGGCCAAGGGGGGGGGGGGGGGCTGCCTAGCTACCCTGCTGAGAGTTCTAAGATCATTATTATCCTAAGGATAGTGTGATGAAGAGTGTTAATGTTGACGCTCCTAGTTTTGATGGTTGCTTAGACCCTAATATTTTTCTCGATTGCTTAACAGACATGGACCACTTCTTCAAGTGGTATGATATGCCTGAACAATTTCAAGTCAAATTCTTTAAGATAAAATTAATGGGTTAGCGAAGCTGTTCTGGACTAACGTTGATCATACCATGGAAAGACGTGAAAAAGAGCCCATTGCATTCTAGGCTGAGATGAAGGAGGTCCTGAAGTAGAAGTACCTCCCACTTTCCTACTACTAGAAGATGTTGGATCGATGACAATCCCTTAGGTAGGGAATTATGCCAGTGACAGAATACATTGCCAAGTTTGACAAGTATATGATGCAATGTAACGTCTAAGAGGACCCCATGGTGACGTTATCTCGATTTAGAACTGGCCTCTGATCCGAGCTCCAGCGTGAGCTCATTCTTCACAATGTAAGTACCTTAAAGCATGCCTATCAGATATTGCAGGAACTGGAGCAGTATGTTAAACCCTAGTTCGTGAAGCGGGTTCATGTGAATGTTAGGCTCACTCCTTCTAGAGCTAAGCCATGCATTAGTAGTAAAACTAAGGCCTTCACTAGTGCACAATCCAGTCATAGAGATGCCAAAGGAAAAGGGTAGCCTATAACTCTTATCCTCATGTTCATGACATATAGGCCATTTGAATCAGCAATTGCATTTGTATATCATATCCATGATTTACATGCTGAGATCTAAAGAAGGATTAATGAACAATATAAAAGTCATGTTGTTTCTCACCAAAGGTTCAAGTAATTTTAAATAAGTGACTACATTATGGTTAGTATACAACTAAAGCAGTTTTCCCAAGGATCTGTTAAAATGTTACATGCTCGTAGTACAGTCCCTATAAAATCTTGCAAAGAATGGGCCCTAATGTGTATGTGGTGGATCTTTCATCTAACATGGGCATTAGTTCCACAATCAATATAGATTATCTGATTTCTTGTTATGAACCTAGTAATGCACCCACTAGGCCTGCTACAAATCCTAGTACTGTACTAGATTTGTCCCTGAGTCATTAACCTTTGCCTAGCCACTTATCCCATCCTTCACCATCTATACCATCATTACCTGAGAAAAGAGAAGATTGAGGATGTGTTAGATCACCACATGGTTTCCACAAGACAAGGGAGATTTCAAATTTTTCTTATCAAATGGAAGAACAGACCAACTTCAGACTGCACGTGGATCATAGAGGAGGAGTTTTACAGATTAGACCTTGATCTTCTCAAGCGGTTTCGTAGTTCTTCTTCGCTAGAGGTGAATCTTTCTTAGCCCGAGACGATTGATGAAGACATCGGATCATCATATAGGGTCTACCAGAGGCGGAGGGCCTTAGTTTCATTGTGAATGGATGATCCGTACATGGGGACCATCAGCAGGCCATTTTAAAGACCCCACATGTATAGTACATGCATATGGAAGATCTCACACTGGGAATATGCATGTGAGTTGCGATCATAGGAGCATTGGACCATTGGATCGTGCCCGTTGGCCCATCTGATCACCAAATCATCATCTGTGGGCCATTGGACCGTTGATCTTCTTAAAATTTAGAGCACATGGGTACCTAGTAGTAGGCATTTATGTTTCATATATTTTTTTGGACTTGATTAGTAGTTTGGATTTGGATTTGGTACTCTAGAATTCTTTTTTTTTAGTATATACTTTATTTCATCAGATAATGGATATTTTTATAAATTTCAGCATCTAAAAATATAAATAATGGGGGGGACGTCTAGCGCCAGCCCATGTTTTTTAAGAAAATACAAGAGAGAATTCTCTCTTTCATTTCTTATGCATGTGATTTGCAGGTAAATATATTCTTGAAGATCTCCATGGATCAGAGAGGGTATGAAGCCCGAGGGGGATCATCTCTTCTTATCTTTTCTTCTTGTCCAAAGGTAAGCTTCTAAGTTTCATTCTTCTTCTTTCTTTTCATTCAAAAAAAAAGAAAAAAAAGAAAAAGAAAAAAAAAGAAACCTTAGAAGTATTCGATCATCTTCTTCCTTCAACCTAAACAACCTAAGAGAATCCATCCATACGTCCTTTCCTAAGGCCATATGCACGGGTGTGTGCACGCACGTGCGAGGGTGCACACGTGGTAGCCCTTCTGCTATTTTTTTCCCCTTTTGTTTCCTCACAAAAACCTCTTTTATGAAACCGTAACCCATCCCAAATCTAAAGCCTAATATAATTTTTACCAATTTATAAACCTTAAGTTTCTAATTTTCAACCTAAAACCTTAAATCTGGAATTTATTTGTATGTTGGGGTTCTTTTTCCTACGCTTGAACAAGGTTCCTACATCTCACATGGTCTTTTCTTTCATGATTTTATATCTGTTATGTAGTGTGGGATGATGACTTTTGCTTGGAACATGAAATATTAAATCTGAAATTTTCTAATTTTGTGGAAGAATGATTGAATTTTATACTTGCTTTATTTTGCGAAAATGTAAACTTTGATCTTTGTTAGTAAATCTCATCATAAAGCATTCATCCTGCATCAGAACAATAGTGTTAGTTGTTGCTCCCAATGGGGCTTGCTTAGTGTAGAAATTGCAGTTATGAGAGAATTTCTTTTAATAAAGAGTCTGGTTTCTCATGAAGAAAACTGAGCTATCAAGCTTTCATTTGGGGCACGCCGGTAAGAAATATTTTTACTCGGGGGTTAGGAATCTGACTCTTGTATACAAGATTCCAAGTCTCCGGTCTATCTCCACCATTGCAACAATCCCATTCTTCCCTTTAAAACTACGCTAGGAAGATCCAAGAGTGAAGTAAAATTTTTTAATATGATGCAATAATGTAAACAAGAAAAGAAATTCAAGGTACACGAGTTCTCACCTTCTAAACTAAGTGATTCAAATAGTGAAAGTAAGATGGATACTTTCAGTTCCTGGTTACTTCTAATGAAGATAGATGGTGAAAAATAATGCAATATAGATGTCGTTGCCAATTTGAAGAAGAATAAGATAAAGAGGAGGAGAAAAGAGGATACTGACTTTGATATGCTTCTTAGCAACGGCAAGATGGAGGATAGTGTTGTGTTCATCATCCTTCATTTTCACAAACTCATTATCTTTACCATCCTGTACACAATCTAAGAGCCACTTCACGGAGTTAAGGCGGTTATGATTCACACAAAGGTGCAAAATCTGCTCCCTTTGACTCGTTAAGACCCGAGTAGCTGCTCTCTTTTTATCAACTAACACCTTCACGACCTCCTCATGACCGTTGAGTGCTGCTATATGGAGAGGAATCCTTCCATGTTTATCACGAACAAGGCACATATCGGCGTCGAGCGCCAATAGTTCTTTTACCATTTCTACATGCCCTTTTGCTGACGCCAAATGCAAAGACGAAGATCGTTCAGAGTCTAATACACGCGTGAGTTCCGGCTTTCTTCTTAAGATAATCTTTGCAAACTCGACGTGATCAAATAGAGCTGCTATGTGCAAAGGGGTCTCCGCAAAATCAGCTGCCCCATCGAGAATGTTAGCATTTCCTTCAAGCAATGTGGACAAGGAATCAACATCGCCCATTAGAGCTGCTTCGTGAAGCCTGGCATCCATTCTCTATCTCTCTCTCTCTCTCTCTCACAGACAATTATCTTCTTCTTGTGAAGCAAAGTTGTTTGAGATGAAGACTTCCACACTGACTCCGACTATTTATACGGAAATTGTGAAGCCGGACGCGGTTTGGCTAGTGATATGACGTGGGGCCCACCGTGATGTAAGGGTTTTATCCACGCTGTTCATCTACTTTCTCAGATAATTTTACGGCAGTATACCAAAAATGAGGTAGGTCGTTGGTCAGGACGCAATCGGCTTCCGCTAGTGACGCTGCAACTAGCGCTGGCTAGTGGTCGGTGCTCTGTGGCCAACAATGATGTATGTGTTTTATGCACATCGTCCATCCATTTTTCATTTTTAAAGATAATTTTAGCGATTTATCCCTAAAATTGGAAGCGGATTGGCTGGTGTACCATGAAATCGGATTGCGTGCTGAGTTACTCGCGAGGCTTTTATCGTACTGAGTAAACTCTGTTGGGCCCACAATGAATGTATGTTGTTTATCCACGCCGTCCATCCGTTTTTTCAGCTCATTTCAAGTGTTGATCCCAAAACTGAAGCATATTAAGAACTCAATTGGACCAGGAAACATTGGGAATAATGATTTCCACCATTGAAATTTTTCTTGGGCCTACAATGATGGCTTTTTTTTTTGGTTATCCAACCTGTTTATATGATCACACAGATATGGATGAAGAATCATGACCTTGAAAATTGCTGGTCATCGAGTCTTCCCTACGAATAGAGCGGTCCAAGTTCTGGAAGAAGAATCAATCGGTGAAGATCGTTTGATTAGAGTAAATCCGTGAAGTGGTTCATCCACGATGGGGCTCGCAATTTTGACGGTTCAGATTCACTTACATGCATGTCACACATCTAAGGTGGATGATACCACAACTTAAACATGGTGGTCCTAAGTCCAACGGGTCGAACCAAAATAACTGTCCATGCGTTTCTAATATCCAACCTTTCATTTGTATAATTGTCTAATATTTTTTTCGTACCATGAGAATCAGGCTGTAAAAAAAATCCGCCACATCATCTCATCTAGTGGACCATATTTGTATTTTGTCATTTATCAATGGATAGAAATTGTTTTCCATAATGTGGTCCAAAAATGAATGCATGGATCTTTTTTCCCAGAATATTATCCTCACAGACGGTCCAATCTATTGGAAGGGTTGGATTTCTCATCAATATGATGAATGGAAGGTTTTATCCGGATGGACCACAACTTAAGGTCCAGCTGGTTGGAATTGAAACCTGATCTTTTTATTTACCTTTTTAACCTTCTCTTTGAATAAAATCTACGGTTCGAATATACAGTAGAAAGGAATTTGTGGTCAGATTATAAAGGCAGATTGGGAAATCTTTTTTTTTTTTCGTTTTTTTAACTTTCTCTTACCACGTTCTCACCGCCCCCCTTTCTTTCTTTCTCCGTGTTTTTCGCGTTTTTATATTTTTTCAACGGTCGTGGATTTGCTACTGAACACTTCAGTAGCGATGTTGCTACTGAAGTGATGTGGTCGCGTTTCATTGGCGCAAAAGTTGGGCTCGATTGAAAGCATTTAATGCTCCTCCGTTTAAAAATGAAACGCTGTTTACGGGCCGCGTTTATACTCGACCACGGAGGCATCCTCGTTTTGCTTTGATTTACAAAAAGCAGATTGGGTACTGAGCAACTCAGTATAGCGTATATGTATTTTATCCGATCCGTCCATCCATATTACCAAACATTTTAAGAGAATGAGACTAAAAATGAATTATGTACAAATCTCAAGTGGACCACATCATAAGAAACAGTATAAATTGAATGTCTATTGTTGAAAATTTTTTGGGGGCTACAGAAGTTTTGGATGAAGCTGATATTTATGATTTCTTTTAATACATGTGTGTGATCTTTTGAATAGGTTGGATGACAAATAAACATCACTGTAGGAGCTAAAAGGTTTCAACGTCGAACATCATTATTCCCACCGTTTCCTGTGGTACGGTCCACTTGAGATCCGGATATACTTCAATTTTGGGCTTCACCGCTCCAATCAATTGTAAAAACGGATGGACGGCGTGGATAAACCACATACACTCAGGATGGAGCCAACAAAGTTCACTCAGTACAACCTAATTGAATTTCTTTATTTTCCCTCCGCAACATGGTTCTCTTCTTCTCTCTGTTTTTCTGCGCGCGACACATGGTAAATTCTAAATTATCTTTTTTTATCAAATCTTTCAATAGCTGGGATTTTCTTTTGATGATTAGGGTCATGATCTTACAGTACTTCAAGTTTGTTCGGTTTAAAATTTGAATTTCAAGCGGTTGTATGATTTAGAAGCAGGGCCACTGGGAATGTCGCGTCTAATCAGCCACTTCTACGCTCAACCGACTGAAGGGACTTTGTTGAATTCTATGATATAGAAGCTAGGGCCACTGGGAATGTCACGTCTAATCAGCCACTTCTACCCTCAACGGACTGAAGGGACTTTGTTGTATTCTTCCATCAGGAGAAGTACCGAAGATCGAGACTTATCTATCACAAGGATAACAGAGAGATAGGAAGAGACAGCACTGACGGAGAAGGAAAAGTAAAGAAAATAAAGATAATGTTCTGAGAAGTTTTTAACCGGTGAGCACTTAATCCAAAGATTCTGCGGCTCTCGTGAAGTTTTTAATGATGGGTATTCAATCTCCCCTGTATGGACAACTTAGCCTAGGATCTGCTTCATTTATGGGTTCGTAACCTAAAATAATTTGGCAAAATGGAAGGACGGCGTGGATAACATCTACACATCATGGTGGTCCCCCGCAGAGCACCGGACCGATTATTTTCCGGAGATGACGCAATCCACTTTCGTGTGGTTGACGCTGCTCTCTCCATGAATGCGTGCTAGGTGTGAGTAGACCCGGCTTCCGTACTGACTCGTTCACAGGTTTGCACCGGTGGGTGTGTGAAAATCTATGTAGGCCCAGCATAATATATATGCATTTTATGCCTGCGCTCCATCCATTTTCTTAGATCATTTTAGAACACAAGCTCAGAACTAGATCTCAGGTGGACCACACTATAAGAAACAGTGATGATTAAACACCTAACATTAAAACTTCCGCAGGGCTCAATATAATGTTTGTTTTCCATCCAACTTAGGACATGTGGTCTTAGATGAAGTAAAAAAGAAAAAAAAAAAAAACTTTTGTTACCCACTTATTGTTTTAATGGTGGGAGTTAAATCATCACTTTTTCTCAGGGCGTAGTCCACTTTAAAACTGGATCTGTTAATTTTTTCTGCTCATGGGCTAAAATTATCCATAAAAATAGATGGATGGCATGGATAAAATACCACACGATGAGGCCCACAGAGCGTTTCTAGCGCCAACCAAAAAGAATCTCGGTGCCAGAGGGCTTACCACAGAAACCGAGTATGTGGTTGTGCTCATCTGCCCAATCAGAGGTATGCAAGGATACGTTGACTTGAAGTAACGTATATGCTAACGTCAGTTATGCAAGTACACGAGACGTGGGTTTTTTTTTTTTTTTTTCTTACCCTGACGGATACCTAACTCTCCTTCGAGCGAACGTACGTGACACGGTTAAAAGAGGCACGTGGCTGTTGCTCATCTCAGCGCGAGATGTGTTCTCTCTTGCAGCGCCGAGCCTGAGCGAGCCGATGCAGATTTGGTGCTACCCGTCGTTGCTGAGAATTTGATAATCTCAAATTAAAGATTTATAATTACCATAAAAAAGAAGGAAAGAAACCACAAAAATATTAAGGACATGCTGAAGCATATATGATCACATTATCTTTAAAGTATTATTCGTTCATTCTCAAAGTAATTGATACTAGTGACAGGTTATAGGCAAATAGCTTTTAAGATACGACGAGACTGTGTGGTTCTGCATCCAACAAGCACAAAGAAATCACTAATGGAAGTATGTAAACACAATTTGCCGACAAATGAAAACTTAATGGAAAATTCTCAAGTCAGGAAGAAAGATAGAAAATGAAATTGTTTACACTAATCTAGTTCTTGTGGGCTTGTTGGCTTAGGTTTGTATTGAATATTGCTGGCTTGATCAGAGAACACTTAGAGCTTTACTAGTTCATATGAGAGAGTGAGTTGAGTGGTTTGTGATAATGAAATGAACCAACCAAACTTAGTTTATATAGGCTAGGGTAGTTGAACATTTTTATCTAAGGTCATAACTACAATTGACCATTTCTAACTGTTGGTAAGAAACTAGTCATTATTTGACAGTTTTTGACCGTTTTGTATGTTGGAATTAAAAGTAGCTGCATACTAGCCATTTAAACTTAGTGGTTAGCCATTTATGACTGTAGCGCTAGCCACATATAGCAGTTTCTGCATGGTCTGGTTTATAGCCAGGCTAAAGGAGTAGATAGCTAGCTAATCTTGGAATCCAAAGGCAGGAGGAAGAATTGAAGATGATAAAGATCAATAATGATATGGAAGACAATGCTCGTATTGCTGATCTTGAGAAGTTAGAGCTTTTAAGAGAGGAAGCTGTGATAGTTTCCTTGGAGCAGGAGTTGGCTGGTACCCTAGACCAGGCCAGATTTATTGTTGATGCTGAATTAGATACTACAGCTTCCCAAGTGCAATTCAAGAAAGATTTGTAGAAATACATGACCGCCTTAGGTGTTTCAGAGGAATTATAATGTTTTCATAATTGATATGTATCGTTATTTTCTCATATATGATATTTCCACATCATTTTCAGAGTAATTTCTAAGAATAAATGTAACACCCCGGTTTCTGGAACCTGAGTACACTACTCGTTTTCCAAAAACCTGAGTGTTAACCTTTAAAATATCCCAAATTTCACATACATTTTATATATATATAGAGTTAGTAAACTAGCGAAATATAATTAAATCAAGCATGAGAGGGAGTTCAAATATATATAACAAAGATTTCAAGTGGTTACGCAAAGACTTATACAAATCAATGTCTTGAGTTTTTACAATGCATAACATTATAAATTCAATACAAATGTAATCGGGGATAGAGATCATGAGTCGCAAGGTAGTCTGGCTCCTCCTATTCCACATGAACACCAACATGCGCATCCTCTGTATTTCCTGCACATCAATTACGGTTTGATAGCGTCTGGCTATCCTAGTGAGGTATAACCCCCAAGATCTATCGTATAATTAAAATAATTAAGCATAGTTATCAGAGACAGTGTATAATAAATATTATATAATGATTATCATGGAAATCAGATAAGGTTCATCAGATACGCATTCATCAAATAAATTACACAAAATAACCTTGTTTAAATGCATGGATGGATGCACACACTCACAGACTTGGGGATTCACATCCAGCTAGTAAAAAGTCGTCTAAGGAGAACTAGCCACCTGAAAAAGTACTCAAAGGTACACCTAAGGAGAACTAGCCACCCAGAAAAAATTATGCAACGAGGTCGCCCAAGGAGAACTAGCCAACCGAAAAAGTACTCAAATGTACGCTCAAGGAGGACTAGGCACCCGAAAAAGTCCATACAATAAGGACGCCCATATGGTATGAATGTACGAAATAAAAATTGCCCAAGAAGAACTAGCCACCTGGAAAAGTACTCAAAGGTACGCCCAAGTAGAGCTAGTCACTTGGAAAAGACTATGCAATAAAATTGCCCATAGCGGTCCAAAAAAACCCTGTGTCTTATATCGACCGCCCGGTAAAGTCTGCGTGCCATGAAAATGTATGATTAGCCCAACCATTATGAAAAGGCCTAGCTATATGTCCTAGAAAGGGGGGGGGAGGGGGGCGGGGGGAGGGGGAGGGGGTGAATAGGACAATGCCAAATAAAACTTATAACAGCGGAATTAAAAAGAATATGATAGCCAAAATAAATCACAATCCAAGTAAGTAAAATAACCTCAAAATTCAGATCTTAAGAGGTTGATACAAATGTTGTTCTAAGGACAACCTTACACCAAAAACCAGAGTTTATGGTAGGACAACCTTATTTCTAGAAAGATCTTTGTATCAAATCTCAAACCGAAGAGGAATACAGAAATAAATACAAACTGAATTGAAATAAATTGTAATCACAAATGTATTGTTCTAGGGACAGCCATACACCATAAAAATGGCAGGGCAACCTTGCTGGAACAACTTTTAAAGGAAATTGAATATCAAGCTGATAAAGGAACAACAGAAAATAAATTCTAAACTATTACAAAATTCTCACAATGCTTGAATTAAATGATTACAACATTCACCACCATACATACATCCCATAAAAGAATAATTAGAGATCAGAAGTATAAATCATTCAATCACAACATAAGGGATTATAGTGGTTCGCCTGTGTGTTCACCAACTGTTAAACAACAGCCACATAAAATGCTACTCCACTCCTAATATCCTCACACAGGGGATATTAGCGTTCACTAACAAAATAGGTTTTCCCAGGTTCACCCAAAACCTTTACAATTGTGTCTTTGTCTGTGGGCTTACACAATTAAAAAACTCCACTTCTGAGTTTTCCTGGCTCTCCTCAGATAACCAATACAACAAGATTTTTCTGGCAAATCTTGAAAGAAACCAAAAACAGAAAGAAATTTACAATTAAATGTAAAATACCTGATTATCTCCTTCGTTGTAGCAGCCCGGTAAAACCAAATCAGAGTAGATGATTGAATGTCCAAGTTCAATGTCCAGTACTCAATTACAATGGTTCTAATTCTAATAGATTTTAAATTAAACCAAATAGGGCTTGCCTTAATTGATTTTGATTCCAAAGAAAGGGAATAATAATTCCTCTTATCAAAATAGATTGGAATAGCAGAAACAAAATCAATTAAATAAAGCTAAGGAAAGAGAATATTAAATAAGCACACTTAGCTTAGATGGAGCACAGAATTATCTCTCAGAAGTTCGACGAAGATTGGCTTGAATGGATTACTTAATTTGATAATTTCTTCTGAGATTCGTGCATTATTTATAGGTGAGCAGATCGCGTCTTCGACTGGTCTAGGGAGCTCTTCGACTAGTCGAAGCAATAATAGATATTTGAAAGATCCGGTGGGATAAGCTTTGACCGTTCTATGACTGGTCAAAGGTCTCCTTCGACTGGTCGTAGGTCACCTTCGACTGGTCGTAGGTTTCCTTCGACTGGTCGAAGAACCTGACAAACATCGCTGGATTTCGAGTCGAAGTTTTTCGACTGGTCGAAGATGCAGTCGACACTGTTCCTTCGACTGGTCAAACAGATTCCTGGACTAGTCGAAGCCTAACAGATTTTATTCGAAATTTGTAACAAACTCACGACTGATCGAGGAATTTCTTAGACTGGTCGAAGCAACTCTAGGACTAGTCTAAGATGGCCTAGGACTAGTCGAAGAACAGAACAAACTCATGTAAATAAACATTCGATTTATGTATCCAAAATGACCTACTTCTAAGGTCAACCTAAGGTTAGTCAAACCTCAACCATGAAGTAAGGACATTGAAACATTAGGAACTAGTGACCTTGAAGTATGAGCCTTGAAGTCTTGATGTAGTTCAATCTTGAAATTGTCTTGAGTTCTTTACAAACTGCCTTGTACTCTTCTTGAAGTCTTGCAGCTTGAGTTCTTGTCTTGTGAGCAGTTCTTGCATTCAGGATTGATCCTTGTACTTGTGAGCTTTGCTTGTTGTGAGCTTAGCTTGTTCATGAATGTTGATCCTTGAGAGAGCTTCACTTATGCAAGATATAAATAACAGTGATTTTGTCACCACAAATTTGACAACAGACAGGGATATAAACTATAGCACTTACACATTATTATTTCAATTTAGAACAATCATTTAAAAAAGCTCAAAGGTCACTATGGGGGGTTTTGTCACCCAGCATAGGCCGACAACTCGAGCATAGTGTCCCATTCCACCATCCCTAGCTCATGAGACTATCAAATATAATGTTTTAATGGTAACCTCTTCAACTAGTGACCTATCGCAGTCCAACAAGTGAAACTTACCACTGCAAAGTTATATAAAATAATCCATTAAGGCCACGTGGGGTAATTGTTCCATAAAAGCCGCAAGGGCCAAAATATTCCACCTAATGGTGTGGTAAAAAGGGATCATTCCTCAAAAGCTATATAGGTATGAATAATCCACAAGGTGGTAAGTTCACAAAGTAAATTTATTTAATCCATTACACAGATGGCCACTAGTTCGAGGATTTCCTAAAACACTATTAAATAAGCATAAGTGGTAGAACGAGGCACGTACAATGTCATTAGCACTCACACATGTAAAATACGCATCAGAGTAAGGGTAATAGTGATTTATAGCATGTTAAATTACTTGAATTTAAATCTAAACATGTCGCATTTATAAGGGATTACTCAAATGGAACTAACATTCATAATTATTTTCACATTGTACCATATTAAGTAATCAACAAACCCAATGAACTAAGCTAGCTATCATGACGTAGAAAAGCTTGAAGGGTAATCCTCACCTTAGGGTTGGATTATCCCTCAGTGTTGGTAGGATTGGATGTTAGCGCTTTAAGATCGACATCTTAGAAGTCCGGATTGACCACTCGAGTAGCTGGGAAGTAAATACGAGTCCTCACCACCCAATCTATTTCGACTTAAGTTCACTTGATTTGATCAGTGCAACACGACCCAATTTTTGCTTGGCCATGACTCGATATGAAATAGGATGCCATGGAAAAATAATTAGAATAAGATCTAAGTCCATTTCAAAAGTAGTAAATAAAGACTCATTTAGTTAACTTACCCACAATGATTTGACTTGGTCGCCTTAAGAGCTTGACTCAATTCTAACCCGAACTTAAGTGTAGTTGTGACTTGGCACTAACTCGAATGTTATGGACCTTAACTACAAGGATGGGCTGATTCGTTTGAACTAGGATCAGCTATGAGCTTGAACTCAATGGACTCGGCTAAGTCAACTTGCCAAAGACTCGACAACACCCCCACTCCCTCTTGTTTGATCTTTCATCATTCATTCTTTTCCTTTCTTTTCTTCTTCTTTTCCAGTAATTAAACTAGAGCCAGCAAGGCACTGAACTCCACCTAATTGAGTCAACTTAGTTCGAGTCAACTCGGCGTAGCAGCGCCGATTTCTTTCTTACTCTCTCTCTGTCACATTTCTCTTCTTCTTCTTTCTTCTTCTTCCTTCTCTGATATGACCAGGACCGAGCTAGGCTCAGTAAACGCGGACCGGACTTGCCCCACTTCGAATCCATGGCCTGGCAATGACTCGGTGCGGCATGGCATTGCACCATTCCTCATGTTGTCTTCTCTCTTACCCCTCTCCTTATACCTTCGTCTCTTCCTCCACTCTCTGTTGCATTGTATAGCAACCTTTTGATTGAGACAGATTCGAGATCAGGGTGGTGCAGATCGTATGGTGGTGGCGGCTTCTCCCTTTTCTTCCTTTTTCTTTATTATCTCTTCTATCCTCTCCCATTCTCTTCTCCTTTTCTTTGCTTCTTGAAAGTCTAGGAGTATCTGGACTCAACCCAGATGCAATACAAACTCAAAAGACTCGGGTCGAGTCTCAGTGCGACACGATGGCCATGGCCAGTAAGTCATCCCCCACGCCCCTATTCCTTTCTCTCTTCCTTTTCTTCTTTTCCTGCTTCTTCTCTCCTTCTTTTCTTCTTCTGTTCATCCGTCCTACATCCAGATAGAGTTTGGCTCTGCTACGACTTAGCCACAACTCGAACGGGTGGGTGTGACACAATTCAGAGCTGCTCCATGCTCTCTCTCTCTCTCTCTCCCAATTTTTAGGGCCGGATATTTTATAGCGTTGGGTATCCAAAATAGAAAGAGATCTTTTATAGTTCTCAAAAGCAACTAATCAGATGATTAGTTATGGTATCTTTTTCCTTTAACCGATCCATAATCGAGATGGTGGACCTCAGATCTGTTTGCATGGATGTAATCCGAAGATGCAACGAAACTTCTAACATT
Source organism: Magnolia sinica (assembly GCF_029962835.1). Classification (NCBI taxonomy): domain Eukaryota; kingdom Viridiplantae; phylum Streptophyta; class Magnoliopsida; order Magnoliales; family Magnoliaceae; genus Magnolia; species Magnolia sinica. The sequence goes on from NC_080581.1 coordinate 62,534,728, forward strand.
GTGGCCCTCAAAATGAACACATCTGATTAGTCAGTGGAGTCCACTTAAGAAAGATGGTTTTTTCAGATTAATGGAGAAGATGATGAGGTTGATAATGGTGGGTTATAGTTCAATGGCTATTCCTTCAATCCAATTCGTATGGATGGTATGGATTTTATTCTAGAACACGGTGGGACCCACCGATCATCCAGGCATTCCTCTAAACTTGGTGGTTCGGAGTCACTTGCGGCGGCTCTCTCATTGCAAAGGAAGCCCTAGAGCTGGCTTGGGCGTATGGCTGAGATTTGCTGAGGTGTAAGGCTAGGATGCAAGGGGAGGGTGCGTGCGAATGCCAGCTAAGACGAAAGCAAAACGGTTTCCGTTTTCGAAAGTATTTGCATGCACAACTCTTCTTGAGCTCGAGCTTGTGCGTAAACATGCGGTCAAAGACACGTGGGACTCATGGGATTTTGGTCATGTCTTGCTGTGAACGTGATGGACGGGTTGGATAGCACGATAGCCAGATGGTAGGCCATGCTTGAAACCAAACGGTAGTTACTCGTTTAAATCGCAGACCCGCGGGAAGAAAGAGAGGATTCTTTCTCTTTTTCGGAAGAGCTTGGGTCAAAACCAGTTTGACCGAGCTGGAAATTTTCGTGCTTGTGAGTGTACGTGTCCTCGATGCACACGTGCCACTAGTGTGGGGCCCTTGTGATGGCTTTGATGAATCCGGTCCATTAGATCCTTTTGTAAGACTGTGATAAGCCAGGGGATTGATGATGAGGCAAATCCTTGCTTTGGTGGACAATATTAACTGCAATGTCGGTCGTGAATTAGCAATTATCGTCGATTCGATAGTTGGATTGGTTCTAATTGGTACATTAAGGGTGCTAGAAGTCCTCTTATAGTATATTTTAAGTTTTCTTGAAATCATCTCCGAGTCCATTATTGGATTAGAGTGTTTTAACCTGTCGATGCATAATAATGTCAAAATCAATGATCAAATTTTCTTCAGGATTTCGAGGTGTGAGTGTACTGTTAGACTCGTTGATCTATAGTCAGATTCGCCTTGATGTAAATGCATGAGTAGACCCTTAGATTGCTACTCAGTTTATGTAACTTATGATTAGATTATTTCAAAATAGGTTTTCTACTAATAGGACATCTGTCCAATTCTGAGGTAGATCCATAGCTTAGGTGGGCCATACGTTTGAATTTTGGCCTTCAAATTGTAGATTCTTATCGATCTAACGACTAGATTTCATTGGATTTGATAGTCAACTGTCATCAGGGTTCGTAGTCTAATTTAGAGCAGATTTGCAGCATCCTATAAGCTAATTAAATGAATAATCACGAGTTTAAATGACTAGATTATTTCAGAATTAATCCTATATAGTCTAGGAGTTCTTTAAAGTGTCTATATGAATCTAATTGCTATTTTAATGGTTAGACCCTTTATCGAATGATGTGAGGTTTAATTCTAACAACCAATCTCAAACCTCTTGATCAATTGATAATTTGATGACCAGATCTTGTAGTCCCACTATAAAATTGTCCTGAAATCGATTCCCTTAGATCCTAAGTGTCCTAAATCTTATCTAGGTGGAAATCTAGCTTTGATTTCATAATTAGACAATCAGTTAGTTTGATTCATGGATAAAGATTACTCCCAATGTATATAGTGTAAGTGAACGACTCAAAAAGTTAAGTACTTTTGGTAATACTCGAGTACTGAAAAGTACGGGATGTTACAATAAATGTCTTGTGATAGCAGATATTCATATTTCATTTGCATACTCTTATAATTTGAAAAAACATAATATGATGAACGTATATGTATATGTATGTCAAACTTTTCATGCATCAATTCAGGGCTTTGATTGCACATTTTAGTATGATGCACAACTTGGAAATATAATGCAGTAGCAGCATATTCTTTTGCTAGTATTCCCTACATGATACTTATTTTCGATGGGCAGAGCTATTTTGGAGTTCAGTTAGTACCTAAGGCACCCCACACATTTTAAGATCTTAAGTAGTTGGAGCAAACACAGTTTAGGCTCTTGAGTAGCTAGAGCAAACACAATTTTTTAAGATCTTAAGTAGTTGGATTAAGTAAGACCTATACAAATGACATCTATAACTCTCAAGATTTCACTGAACCACTGCAGCCTGGGGAGTCCACAGACTGCGGTTCATTAGAGGAGCCTAGTGAAGCTACCGAGGCGGTGAACTCGATAGGATTTACGTGTAGGGTTGGCCTTAGTAAGTATCTAAAGTTCGCGAGGTTCACAAGGCTATTTATTTAGGTACCAAATCTAAGGTCATCAGTTTATCGATGAGGGGGGGAGCCCATTTAGAGGTCGACCCTTCCCCATGAGTTTATACTTAAATCAAGTCAGGAACCTTGGGAGTCTTACTCATGGTTGACCTATCTAAGGATGAACCAAAGAGCTCACACTGCGGCCCGCTTTTCCTTCGCTTGCATAACCCAGACTCAATCATAAGAGGGCGTTTTCTCTGACCCATCCCCATGACGCTCTCAAAGAGCGATATAGGCGACACATGTCTCATGCGTGGTTGGCCTTCTTAGACTTTTAGTCGTTTGGGCTTTTAACCAATGGCTTTCTTCATTGCCCGTATGGGTCTAAGCATGTGATTGCCTTCGAGGGCTTTTTAGGGCTACTGACTTTTCATTGCTACCCACATAATATATGAAGAATTGGTGACATAGTAGGTTTAATGCATGGTTAACCTTCATGGGCATTTGGCTGCTTGGGCTTTTAGCCATTGGCTCTCATCGCTGTCGTAAATGATAAATTGCCATCACTAATAATATAGGGTTTACGCGTGCTTAACCTTCGTGGCAACTCACCGCTGCCATAAATGATAAATCGCCTATAAATGATAAATCCTCATCACTAATAACATAAGGCTTATGCGTGGTTGGCCTTCGTGGGCGTTCACTGCTCCCTTAAATGATTAATCGCCATCGCTGATAACATAGGGCTTATGTGTGGTTGGCCTACATGAGCACTCACCGTTATCGTAAATGATAAATCGCCATCGTTGATAACATAGGGCTCATGCGTGGTCGGCCTTCATGGGCCTCACCGCTACCTTGCATGATAAATTAATAATATAATCAATTCAATGCAGTCAACGATGACCAATAATTCGTGATATCATTAATGCAGTGATAATATCAACATGGCGATAACTGACGATGATATCAGCCTGGCAGTAGTCGATGGGCGATATCATCAATGCAGTGTTAATATTAATATGGTGATAATCAACAATGATGTCAATTTGGTGGTAGTCAATGATAATATTATTTTGGCGATAGTCGACGATAATATTAGTTCAGTAGTTAACAATAATATAGTTCAATGATAATGTTGACTTATCGAGGCAATAATATCAGTTTGGTGGCAATATTAGTGATGATTTATAATAATATTCTGTAATCGATGATGTCTTAGTGATCAACAATGCTTTGTAATGATGTTCCATAATCAATGATAATTGGTGTAATGACAATAACCAATGATATTATCGATAATCAATGATGCTTTGTAATGAAAATGAGGTGGTAATTATTTGGCAGTTTGTAAGTCGTCTGCTAACTGTTAATATTCATATCGTCGTTATTATCACAGATTCTTCGATTGTCATTTTGTCGTCAATTATTGACTCAAAAGGCCCTTGTGAAGCATCGAGAGTAATAATATGTTAGTGAATTTGTTTTTTATTTGGAGCAATATATGGAAAATACATGTACTTTATAGAGAAGCTTCTTGCAATCATGGGTCCTACCCTCATTTGATTGGGATAAATTCTCTTGATAATCTTCCACAATCAAAATTTACTCATCTTTCAAGGATGATATTTTTGATAAATCAAGCATCGACAGGTATTTTGACGCGTTGCCTGTTTTGATTTGTAATCCAATAGGCCCCTTTATAGAAAATCTCTATTATGATATATAGTCCGCCTCTTTTGGAATTAGAACTGCCCCTGGTTCTGTGGATAACCATAATAGGTTTCTAATCATATCTAGTGTAATCTCGTTGAAGGACATGATTGCTCATTTCATGTTCTTTCATTATGGGAGATGCCCCTAGTCTACAAAACTTTTCCCATTTTCTTTCATTTTTACCAATTAGGACTTGAATGCCTCTACCATTACCTAGCACTGTCTGTTCATCCTAGTTGAACCTCATATTTTGCATAATTTTTCTCTTAATTGCATTGTATTTTTTTAGATCTTCTGATGAGAGTCTATCATAAGTCATTATTTTATTCATCCTTTCTTCTGTTTCTTCCTTTGACAAAGTGTAAAATTTAATTGGCTCTAAATTGCTTGAGTTAGGTTATACATAGAGTCTTTTTGGCATAGTGGGGAATGGTTTACTTCTCTCAACTCGCAGTATTGGTACCATAAAATTTGACTGTAATGTTTCCACCTATTTCGGTGACAACAATGTTAGAGGGGTTTGTCCAGGTTGCTTTAGATGTTTCGGCACAAAATAAAGTTTCTTCTTTTTATCTCTCTTTTTGTAATGCCTTGAAATTCGGGGGTCAAGCATAACTCAGCTCCCGAGTTCCAAAACATCACTTATGCAATATATTCAATAATGGATGTATGTCGTCTGTATGAGTGCATAAAAAATGGAATAGATTAAGCCAAACTGTAAACATAGTCCAAGGATAAGTGAAAGACGCAAGCGGAAGACTTAAAGAAATATAGGTGTACATGTGCAAGTCCGTGTAATATGTATACTCTACCAGGTCATAATTACAAGTGGTGCTACCAAAATATAAGTATCAAAATGAAATTATCCATTACAAAAGAAAACCCAGAATCTCCGTAAATCAAGACACGGCTCACATGAACCCGCCTGAGAACTGCATAAAAGAAAACGCGTCTTCATCATCCTCATACTCCTGCTCTGCCTTAGGGGTTGCGTCATCATCTGAATCTAAGACAAAGTCTGGTTGGTGTTGAAACACCGTCCCAGAATGTGGGAGTGAGTGATCAACTCAGTGGAACTATACAGTAAAAGTTAACATGTTATCAAATCAATCAAGCAGTAGTGATAAGGCAATACAATCAGACACGTCCTAATTACTCTTGTTAATGCAAGGATGTATGTAGAAATGATGCATGCCCTCACCTGCACTCCCTCAGCGTCTTCATCTTACGGTACGCATGACAACCTCCTGCAGTGCCAACGACGCCAACGCACATGCAATGCGGTGCATGAACATGATTACCAAGTTGTTATTAGTCCTTTTCATACAGCACGATTGAGAAGCTAAGGTACCTTTCTCATATCAATTCCCAAACAGTAATCCATTCTAGGGTCGTCAGTCCTAGACAATCTCATACGATCATATAGTTCTAGGTCGCTGCAAAGGGCTCGTCACCAATCACTGCATGCCTATCATACCTTAGTTACTACCCTAAGACTCGTCGCCTTAATGCAGTATTAAGGTATGTTCGAGGTCACTACAAAGGGCTCATCACCAATCAATGTAGGCCGACAGCGCGAATATAATGTCCCATACCACCATAATCGGCTCACAAGTCTGGTGTACTCACTGGTCACTGCGGGGAGGCTCGTCACCCCAGCATAGGCCGACAGCTCGACCACGGTGTCCCATACCACCATGCCTGGCTCATGAGTCTTAGTGGATCAAGGTACAATGGTTAACGGGATTGCATTGGTAAGTTTGGTACCCTAGATTCAAACAATAGCGTACATACATGGTATACATCCATCGGGACAATCGGGTTACTTGACAAACTCGACTAGCACGAGCGCACATTGAGTTGAACGACATAGAGTGCGTAAACACTCCGTGTGGCCAAACCATTGCCGACAACCCTAATACGACTCGGGTTCGTCAAACACGTCCTACGTGGCAAAAACAACCTCGGCCACGAACTCATAGTTTGTTATCGATTTCCTGGACTATTTCATAGTCCCAAACACATTCACTTGTAACAGAGATTCATAGTAACAATTTAAAATAATAATGGAACAACAATTCTAATCATACAATATGGAAGCATTTGATGAATATCAACTTAACGTGGATTTACACATAAGTAGTACTTGAAGTTAAACAACAAAGAATGTAAATTGCATGTAGGAAATCATACACACCAATAAGAGAGTTGTGAATCTCTTCTCAACGCCCGTAAACAGAATAATATATTACACATTAGATCATTCAGACATTTCTACAAACACTTAGACTACATATTCCAACATACATGACATATGTTGGTGATAACACACATTTGGACAATTCCTTTCGCCAAGGAATTGACACACATACAACTAGCACAAATACACGACAATTAATCATGGCAAACACATGTTCATATTTTAGACGTATACGATACTTTCTACATACACAAGGAATACACAAATCTCAATATATCTCATATATATCAGGAACGCAATATAAACATCGCATTTGGCATGTGAAATTATACCCACAACAATAATAAACCATTAACCGACATTGAAAGCCTTGAAAACCATAACCTATACGAATATAGCCCGCACCTTAAACCAGAAAAATACACACAGATCTGATTCAGACGATAAGTCTTCGTCAACGACGACTAGATAACCTAAGGCATGAATAGAAATAAGCTACATCAACACAGACTATTCTAAACTCTAAAATAGGTTAGGGTTTGATTGACTTACCTAAAAATGAACTTAGAATCACTGGAATAATGATTCAGAAGTGATGGTTTAGGGATGCAGAGTAACAAGGAAGAATCTCAAGATGATTCACCAACTTCTCTCTCACTTTCTCTCTCTTTCTTAGCTAGGGTTAGAAAATTCGTATGGAATAGAGAGTGAGGGTTTTAAGGTCTTTATATAGGCCTAACATTGATGAAAATAGCCCTAGGGCTAAGGTATACTTAGGTTATAACCAAATCGGGTCTATTTCGATCCAACGGAGCACTTCTGGTAGTCCTTTTTCCACGTGCGGTCGGACTTAAGCTCACTGACCATGGATCTAGGTCAGACTGAGTTTTCGTACCGATTGGATTTACAGATTAGCCGTGGCGGACCAATCTCAATTCAACAGTCATCGAAACTCGATCAGGTCCACAAGCACTACGACATGCCCGGGCCAGCTTCCCTGATCCGAGGGTGAAATTGGGTTAAAATCCAATGGTCAGAAAGCTTAGAATCGGCACGCAAGCGACACGACTCAGATTTCAAAAAATCATATTTAATTTCTCAGCTTTCTCACACTCTTTACTCCGGACTCAAGCAAATCGACCCAGGACATCATCTGGACTTGATTTTTGAGGTGATGGTCAAGCCCAACCAGGTGATCATAAATGTCTAAGATCATCGCTATCCGACTTTCGACGCGTGGTCCAGGTCCGATACAAAGTTTCCAAGTACTCCCGAGAGCAACTGGATTTAACGTTGAATCCTAGATTTCAGGGCAACATAGTGCTAACGATTCTACAGATTTTGAGTCATGCAAATCAAATTTAAAGTGATTGATGCTAATTTCACAAGCAATCGAGTTTAGCGCTAATTAACCCACATAAAGCTTCTAAGGAATTTGATGTAGTACTCGGGTCTTTGCAAGAAATTTTTCGGGTCATTACACTTTTCATTCAATTTCATTTTCAATACTTCCTTTTCAATTACTGGTATCCTTTCACCTTTCGACATTATGTTTCTTTCTTTTTTCTTCTTTGTTATCTTCTGTTGTGAACTCATCATAACAACTTGCATCTACAAAGAAAGATTTTGCCTCTGTATAGAGTTTTGGGTCAACCATTACTTTATATTGGAGCCCGTACTTGCAATATTTGAAACATTGGTGCAGGGTAAATGACACAATACCATATTGATGTTTTCATGATCATCGTAGGAGGAGATTATATGTTGTTGCTACATTTATTATATGACACACGACAATCTTTATTAGATCTCCTATCTCTATTTTTAATGTAAATTTTCACAAGCAATCGAGTTTAGTGCTAATTAACCCACATAAAGCTTCTAAGGAATTTGAGGTAGTACTCAGGTCTTTGGACGAAATTTTTCGGGTCATTACACTTTTCGTTCAATTTCATTTTAAATACTTCCTTTTCGGTTACTGGTATCCTATCACCTTTCGACATTATGTTTCTTTTTTTCTTCTTTGTTATCTTCTGTTGTGAACTCATCATAACAACTTGCATCTACAAAGAAAGATTTTGCCTCTGTATATAGTTTTGTGCCAATCATTACTTTATATTGGAGCCCGTTCTTGCAATATTTGAAACATTGGTACAGGGTAAATAACACAATACCATATTGATGTTTTCATGGGCATCGAAGGAGGAGATTATATGTTGTTACTACATTGATTATATGACACATGACATTCTTTATTAGATCTCCTATCTCCATTTCTAATGTAAATTTTCACAAGTAATTGTGATTAGCGCTAATTAATCCACATAAAGTTTCTAAGGAATTTGAGGTAGTACTCGGGTCTTTGCACGAAATTTTTTAGGTCATTACACTTTTCGTTCAATTTCATTTTCAATACTTCCTTTTCGATTACAGGTATCCTATCACCTTTCGACATTATGTTTCTTTTTTTTTTCTTCTTTGTTATCTTCTGTTGTGAACTCATCATAACAACTTGCATCTACAAAGAAAGATTTTGCCTCTGTATATAGTTTTGTGTCAATCATTACTTTATATTGGAGCCCGTTCTTGCAATATTTGAAACATTGGTGCAGGGTAAATGACACAATACCATATTGATGTTTTCATGGTCATCGTAGGAGGAGATTATACGTTGTTACTATATTGATTATAAGACACACGACATTCTTTATTAGATCTCCTATTTCCATTTTTAATGTAAATTTTCACAAGCAATCGAGTTTAGCGCTAATTAACCCACATAAAGCTTCTAAGAAATTTGAGGTAGTACTCGAGTTTTTGCACGAAATTTTTCGGGTTATTACACTTTTCGTTCAATTTCATTTTCAATACTTCCTTTTCGATTACTGGTATCCTATCACCTTTCGACATTATGTTTCTTTTTATTTTTCTTCTTTGTTATCTTCTATTGTGAACTCATCATAACAACTTCCATCTACAAAGAAAGATTTTGCCTCTATATATAGTTTTGTGTCAATCATTACTTTATATTGGAGCCCGTTCTTGCAATATTTGAAACATTGGTGCAGGGTAAATGACACAATACCATATTGATGTTTGCATGGTCATCATAGGAGGAGATTATACATTGTTATTACATTGATTATATGACACGCGACATTCTTTATTAGATCTCTTATCTCCATTTTTAATGTAAATTTTCACAAGCAATCGAGTTTAGTGCTAATTAACCTATATAAAGCTTCTAAGGAATTTGAGGTAGTACTTGGGTCTTTTCACGAAATTTTTCGGGTCATTATACTTTTCGTTCAATTTCATTTTCAATACTTCATTTTCGATTACTGGTATCCTATCACCTTTCGACATTATGTTTCTTTTTTTTTTCTTCTTTGTTATCTTCTGTTGTGAACTCATCATAACAACTTGCATCTACAAAGAAAGATTTTGCCTCTGTATATAGTTTTGTGTCAATCATTACTTTATATTGGAGCCCGTTCTTGCAATATTTGAAACATTGGTGCACGGTAAATGACATAATACCATATTGAAGTTTTCATGGTCATCGTAGGAGGAGACTATACGTTGTTACTACATAGATTATATAACACACGACATTCTTTATTAGATCTCCTATCTCTATTTTTAATGTAAATTTTCACAAGCAATCAAGTTTAGAGCTAATTAACCCACATAAAGCTTCTAAGGAATTTGAGGTAGTACTCGGGTCTTTGCACGAAATTTTTCAGGTCATTACACTTTTCGTTCAATTTCATTTTCAATACATCCTTTTCGATTACTGGTATCCTATCACATTTCGACATTATATGTATGTTTTTTCTTTCTTATCTTCTGTTGTGAACTCATCATAATAACTTGCATCTACAAAGAAAGATTTTACCTCTCTATATAGTTTTGTGTCAATCATTACTTTATATTGGAGCCCGTTCTTGCAATATTTGAAACATTGGTGCAGGGTAAATGATACAATACCATATTGATGTTTTCATGGTCATCGTAGGAGGAGATTATATGTTGTTACTACATTGATTATATGACACACGACATTCTTTATTAGATCTCCTATCTCCATTTTTAATGTAAATTTACGCAAGCAATCGAGTTTAGCGCTAATTAACCCACATAAAGCTTCTAAGGAATTTGAGGTAGTACTCGGGTCTTTGCACGAAATTTTTCGAGTCATTACACTTTTCGTTCAATTTCATTTTCAATACTTCCTTTTCGATTATTGGTATCCTATCACCTTTCGACATTATGTTTCTTTTTTTTTCTTCTTTGTTATCTTCTGTTGTGAACTCATCATAACAACTTGTATCTACAAAGAAAGATTTTGCCTCTGTATATAATTTTGTGTCAATCATTACTTTATATTGGAGCCCGTTCTTGCAATATTTGAAACATTGGTGTAGGGTAAATGACACAATACCATATTGATGTTTTCATAGTCATCGTAGGAGGAGATTATACGTTGTTATTACATTGATTAAATGACACACGACATTCTTTATTAGATCTCCTATCTCCATTTTTAATGTAAATTTTCACAAGCAATCGAGTTTAGCGCTAATTAACCCACATAAAGCTTCTAAGGAATTTAAGGTAGTACTCGGGTCTTTGCATGAAATTTTTCGAGTCATTACACTTTTCGTTCAATTTCATTTTCAATACTTCCTTTTCGATTACTAGTATCCAACACCTTTCGACATTATGTTTCTTTCTTTTTTCTTCTTTGTTATCTTCTGTTGTGAACTCATCATAACAACTTGCATCTACAAAGAAAGATTTTGTCTCTGTATATAGTTTTGTGTCAATCATAACTTCATATTAGATCCTGTTCTTGTAATATTTGAAACATTGGTGCAGGGTAAATGACACAATACCATATTGATGTTTTTATGGTCATCGTAGGAGGAGATTATACGTTGTTAATACATTGATTATATGACACACGACATTCTTTATTAGATCTCCTATCTTCATTTTTAATGTAAATTTTCACAAGCAATCGAGTTTAGCGCTAATTAACCCACATAAAGCTTCTAAGGAATTTGAGGTAGTACTCGGGTCTTTGGACGAAATTTTTCGGGTCATTACACTTTTCGTTCAATTTCATTTTCAATACTTCCTTTTCGATTACTGGTATCCTATCACCTTTCGACATTATGTTTCTTTTTTTTCTTCTTTGTTATCTTCTGTTGTGAACTCATCATAACAACTTGCATCTACAAAGAAAGATTTTGCCTCTCTATATAGTTTTGTGTTAACCATTACTTTATAGTGGAGCCCGTTTTTGCAATATTTGAAACATTGGTGTAGGGTAAATGACACAATACCATATTGATGTTTTCATAGTCATCGTAGGAGGAGATTATACGTTGTTACTACATTGATTATATGACACACGACATTCTTTATTACATCTCCTATCTCCATTTTTAATGTAAATTTTCACAAGCAATCGAGTTTAGAGCTAATTAACCCACATAAAGCTTCTAAGGAATTTGAGGTATTACTCGGGTCTTTGCACAAAATTTTTCGGGTCATTACACTTTTCGTACATTTTCATTTTCAATACTTCCTTTTCGATTACTGGTATCCTATCACATTTCAACTTTATATATATTTTTTTCTTTCTTATCTTCTGTTGTGAACTCATCATAATAACTTGCATCTACAAAGAAAGATTTTGCCTTTATATATAGTTTTGTGTCAATCATTACTTTATATTGGAGCCCGTTCCTGCAATATTTGAAACATTGGTGTAGGGTAAATGACATAATACCATATTGATGTTTTCATGGTCATCGTAGGAGGAGATTATACGTTGTACCTACATAGATTATTTGACACACGACATTCTTTATTAGATATCCTATCTCCATTTTTAATGTAAATTTTCACAAGCAATCGAGTTTAGAGCTAATTAACCCACATAAAGCTTCTAAGGAATTTGAGGTAGTACTCGGGTCTTTGTACGAAATTTTTCGGGTTATTACACTTTTCGTTCAATTTCATTTTCAATACTTCCTTTTCGATTACTGGTATCCTATCACATTTCGACATTATATATATATATATATTTCTTTCTTATCTTCTGTTATGAACTCATCATAATAACTTGCATCTAGAAAGAAAGATTTTGCCTCTATATATAGTTTTGTGTCAATCATTACTTTATATTGGAGCCCGTTCTTGCAATATTTGAAACATTGGTGCAAGGTAAATGACACAATACCATATTGATGTTTTCATGGTCATCGTAGGAGGAGATTATACGTTGCTACTACATTGATTATATGTCACACGACATTCTTTATTTGATCTCCTATCTCCATTTTTAATGTAAATTCACACAAGCAATCGAGTTTAGCGCTAATTAACCCACATAAAGCTTCTAAGGAATTTGAGGTAGTACTCGGGTCTTTGCACGAAATTTTTTGAGTCATTACACTTTTCGTTCAATTTCATTTTCAATACTTCCTTTTCGATTACTGGTATCCTATCACCTTTCGACATTATGTTTCTTTTTTTTTTCTTCTCTGTTATCTTCGGTAGTGAACTCATCATAACAACTTACATCTACAAAGAAAGATTTTGCCTCTGTATATAGTTTTGTGTCAATCATTACTTTATATTAGAGCCCGTTCTTGTAATATTTGAAACATTGGTGCAGGGTAAATGACACAATACCATATTGATGTTTTCATGGTCATCGTAGGAGGAGATTATACGTTGATAAAACATTGATTATATGACACACGACATTCTTTATTAGATCACCTATCTCCATTTTTAATGTAAATTTACAGAAGCAATCGAGTTTAGCGCTAATTAACCCACATAAAGCTTCTAAGGAATTTGAGGTAGTACTCAAGTCCTTGCACGAAATTTTTCTGGACATTACACCTTTCGTTCAATTTCATTTTCAATACTTCCTTTTCGATTACTGGTATCCTATCACCTTTCGACATTATATTTCTTTTTTTTTCTTCTTTGTTATCTTCTGTTGTGAACTTATCATAACAACTTGCATCTACAAAGAAAGATTTTGCCTCTGTATATAGTTTTGTGTCAATCATTACTTTATAGTGGAGCCCGTTCTTGCAATATATGAAACAATGGTGCAGGGTAAATGAAACAATACCATATTGATGTTTTCATGGTCATCATAGGAGGATATTATACGTTGTTACTACATTGATTATATGACACACGACATTCTTTATTAGATCTCCTATCTATATTTTTAATGTAAATTTTCATAAGCAATCGAGTTTAGAGCTAATTAACCCACATAAAGCTTTTAAGGAATTTGAGGTAGTACTCAGGTCTTTACACGAAATTTTTCGAGTCATTACACTTTTCGTTCAATTTCATTTTCAATACTTTTCGATTACTGGTATCCTATCACCTTTCGACATTATATGTATGTTTTTTCTTTCTTATCTTCTGTTGTGAACTCATCATAATAACTTGCATCCACAAAGAATGATTTTGCCTTTGTATATAGTTTTGTGTCAATCATTACATTATATTTGAGCCTGTTCTTGCAATATTTGAAACATTGGTGCAGGGTAAATGATACAATACCATATTGATGTTTTCATGGTCATCGTAGGAGGAGATTATACGTTGTTACTACATTGATTATATGACACACGACATTCTTTATTAGATCTCCTATCTCCATTTTTAATGTAAATTTACACAAGCAATCGAGTTTACCGCTAATTAACCCACATAAAGCTTCTAAGGAATTTGAGGTAGTACTCGGGTCTTTTCACGAAATTTTTCGAGTCATTACACTTTTCGTTCAATTTCATTTTCAATACTTCCTTTTATATTACTGGTATCCTATCACCTTTCGACATTATGTTTCTTTTTTTTTCTTTTTTGTTATCTTCTGTTGTGAACTCATCATAACAACTTGCATCTACAAAGAAAGATTTTGCCTCTGTATATAGTTTTGTGTCAATCATTACTTTATATTGGATCCCGTTCTTGCAATATTTGAAACATTGGTGCAGGATAAATGACACAATACCATATTGATGTTTTCATAGTCACCGTAGGAGGAGATTATACGTTGTTACTACATTGATTATATGACACACGACATTCTTTATTAGATCTCCTATCTCCATTTTTAATGTAAATTTTCACAAGCAATCGAGTTTAGCGCTAATTAACTCACATAAAGCTTCTAAGGAATTTGAGGTAGTACTAGGGTCTTTGCATGAAATTTTTTGAGTCATTACACTTTTCGTTCAATTTCATTTTCAATACTTCCTTTTCGATTACTGGTATCCTATCACCTTTCGACATTATGTTTCTTTTTTTTTCTTCTTTATTATCTTCTGTTGTGAACTCATCATAACAACTTGCATCTACAAAGAAAGATTTTGCCTCTGTATATAGTTTTGTGTCAATCATTACTTTATATTGGAGCCCGTTCTTGCAATATTTGAAACATTGGTGCAGGGTAAATGACACAATACCATATTGATGTTTTCATAGTCATCGTAGGAGGAGATTATACGTCGTTACTACATTGATTATATGACACACAACATTCTTTATTAGATCTCCTATCTCCATTTTTAATGTAAATTTTCACAAGCAATCGAGTTTAGCGCTAATTAACCCAAATAAAGCTTTTAAGGAATTTGAGGTAGTACTCGGGTCTTTGCACGAAATTTTTCGGGTCATTACACTTTTCGTTTAATTTCATTTTCAATACTTCCTTTTCGATTACTGCTATCCTATAACCTTTCGACATTATGTTTCTTTTTTTTTTTTCTTCTTTATTATCTTCTATTGTGAACTCATCATAACAACTTGCATCTAAAAAGAAAGATTTTGCATCTGTATATAGTTTTGTGTCAATCATTACTTTATATTGGAGCCCGTTCTTGCAATATTTGAAACAATGGTGCAGGGTAAATGACACAATGCCATACTGATGTTTTCATAGTCATCGTAGGAGGAGATTATACGCTAGTACTACATTGATTATATGACACACGACATTCTTTATTAGATCTCCTATCTCCATTTTTAATGTAAATTTTCACAAGCAATCGAAATTAGCACTAATTAACCCACATAAAGCTTCTAAGGAATTTGAGGTAGTACTCGGGTCTTTGCACGAAATTTTTCGAGTCATTACACTTTTCGTTCAATTTTATTTTCAATACTTCCTTTTCGATTACTGGTATCCTACACCTTTCGACATTATGTTTCTTTCTTTTTTCTTCTTTGTTATCTTCTGTTGTGAACTCATCATAACAACTTGCATCTACAAAGAAAGATTTTGCCTCTGTATATAGTTTTGTGTCAAACATTACTTTATATTGGAACCCGTTCTTGTAATATTTGAAATAATGGTGCAGGGTAAATGACACAATACCATATTGATGTTTTCATGGTCATCGTAGGAGGAGATTATACGTTGTTACTACATTGATTATATGACACACGACATTCTTTATTAGATCTCCTATCTCCATTTTTAATATAAATTTTCACAAGCAATCGAGTTTAGCGCTAATTAACCCACATAAAGCCTCTAAGGAATTTGAGGTAGTACTTGGGTCTTTGCACAAAATTTTTTGGGTCATTACAATTTTTGTTCAATTTCATTTTCAATATTTCCTTTTCGATTACTGGTATCCTATCACCTTTCGACATTATGTTTCTTTTTTTTCTTCTTTGTTATCTTCTGTTGTGAACTCATCATAACAACTTGCATATAGAAAGAAAGATTTTGCCTCTGTACATAGTTTTGTGTCAATCATTACTTTATATTAGAGCCCGTTGTTGCAATATTTGAAACATTGGTGCAGGGTAAATGACACAATACCATATTGATGTTTTCATGGTCATCGTAGGAGGAGATTATACATTGTTATTACATTGATTATATGACACACGACATTCTTTATTAGATCTCCTATCTCAATTTTTAATGTAAATTTACATAAGCAATCGAGTTTAGCGCTAATTAACCCACATAAAGCTTATAAAGAATTTGAGGTAGTACTCAGGTCTTTGCACGAAATTTTTCGGGTCATTACACTTTTCATTCAATTTCATTTTCAATACTTCCTTTTCGATTACTGGTATCTTATCACCTTTCGACATTATGTTTTTTTTTTTCTTCTTTGTTATCTTCTGTTGTGAACTCATCATAACAACTTGCATCTACAAAGAAAGATTTTGCCTCTGTATATAGTTTTGTGTCAATCATTACTTTATATTGGAGCCCGTTCTTGCAATATTTGAAACATCGGTGCAGGGTAAATGACACAATACCATATTGATGTTTTCATGGTCACCGTAGGAGGAGATTATACGTTGTTACTTCATTGATTATATGACACACGACATTCTTTATTAGATTTCCTATCTCCATTTTAATGTAAATTTTCACAAGCAATCGAGTTTAACGCTAATTAACCCAGATAAAGCTTCTAAGGAATTTGAGGTAGTACTCGGGTCTTTGCACGAAAATTTTCGGGTCATTACACTTTTCGTTCAATTTCATTTTCAATACTTCCGTTTCGATTACTAGTATCCTACACCTTTCGACATTATGTTTCTCTTTTTTTTCTTCTTTCTTATCTTCTGTTGTAAACTCATCATAACAACTTGCATCTACAAAGAAAGATTTTGCCTCTATATATAGTTTTGTGTCAATCATTACTTTATATTTGAGCCCGTTCTTATAATATTTGAAACATTGGTGCAGGGTAAATGACACAATATCATATTGATGTTTTCATGGTCTTCGTAGGAGGAGATTATACGTTATTAGTACATTGATTATATGACACACGATATTCTTTATTAGATCTCCTATCTCCATTTTTAATGTAAATTTACACAAGCAATCGAGTTTATCGCTAATTAACTCACATAAAGCTTCTAAGGAATTTGAGGTAGTACTCAGGTCTTTGCACGAAATTTTTCGGGTCATTACACTTTTCGTTCAATTTCATTTTCAATACTTCCTTTTCGATTACTGGTATCCTATCACCTTTCGACATTATGTTTCTTTTTTTTCTTCTTTGTTATCTTCTGTTGTGAACTCATCATAACAACTTGCATCTCCAAAGAAAGATTTTGCCTCTATATATAGTTTTGTGTCAATCATTACTTTATATTAGAGCCCGTTCTTGCAATATTTGAAACATTGGTGCAGGGTAAATGACACAATACCATATTAATGTTTTCATGGTCATCGTAGGAGGAGATTATACGTTATTACTACATTGATTATATGACACACGACATTCTTTATTAGATCTCCTATCTCCATTTTTAATGTAAATTTTCACAAGCAATCGAGTTTAGCGCTAATTAACCCACATAAAGCTTCTAAGGAATTTGAGGTAGTACTCGGGTCTTTGCACGAAATTTTTTGGGTCATTACACTTTTCGTTCAATTTTATTTTCAATACTTCCTTTTCGATTACTGGTATCCTATCACCTTTCGACATTATGTTTCTTTTTTTTCTTCTTTGTTATCTTCTGTTGTGAACTCATCACAACAACTTGCATATACAAAGAAAGATTTTGCCTCTATATATAGTTTTGTGTCAATCATTACTTTATATTAGAGCCCGTTCTTGCAATATTTGAAACATTGGTGCAGGGTAAATGACACAATACCATATTGATGTTTTCATGGTCATCGTAGGAGGAGATTATACGTTGTTACTACATTGATTATATGACACACGACATTCTTTATTTGTTCTCCTATCTCCATTTTTAATGTAAATTTTCACAAGCAATCGAGTTTAGCGCTAATTAACTCACATAAAGCTTTTAAGGAATTTGAGGTTGTACTCGGGTCTTTGCACGAAATTTTTCGGGTCATTACACTTTTCGTTCAATTTCATTTTCAGTACTTCCTTTTCGATTACTGGTATCCTATCACCTTTCGACATTATGTTTCTTTTTTTTTTCTTCTTTGTTATCTTCTGTTGTGAACTTATCATAACAACTTGCATCTACAAAGAAAGATTTTGCCTCTGTATATAGTTTTGTGTCAATCATTACTTTATATTGAAGCCCGTTCTTGCAATATTTGAAACATTGGTGCAGGGTAAATGACACAATACCATATTAATGTTTTCATGGTCATCGTAGGAGGAGATTATACGTTATTACTACATTGATTATATGACACACGACATTCTTTATTAGATTTCCTATCTCCATTTTTAATGTAAATTTTCACAAGCAATCGAGTTTAACGCTAATTAACCCACATAAAGCTTCTAAGGAATTTGAGGTAGTACTCGGGTTTTTGGACGAAATTTTTCGGGTCATTACACTTTTCGTTCAGTTTCATTTTCAATACTTCCTTTTCGATTACTGTTATCCTATCACCTTTCGACATTATGTTTCTTTCTTTTTTTCTTATTCTTTGTTATCTTCTGTTGTGAACTCATCATAACAACTTGCATCTACAAAGAAAGATTTTGCATCTGTATATAGTTTTGTGTCAATCATTACTTTATATTGGAGCCCGTTCTTGCAATATTTGAAACATTGGTGCAGGGTAAATGACACAATACCATATTGATGTTTTCATGGTCATCGTAGGAGGAGATTATACGTTGTTAATTCATTGATTATATGACATACGACATTCTTTATTAGATCTCATATCTCCATTTTTAAAATAAATTTTCATAAGCAATCGAATTTAACGCTAATTAACCCACATAAAGCTTCTAAGAAAATTGTGGTAGTACTCGGGTCTTTGTACGAAATTTTTCGGGTCATTACACTTTTCGTTCAATTTCATTTTCAATACTTCCTTTTAGATTACTAGTATCTTATCACCTTTCGACATTATGTTTCTTTTTTTTTTCTTCTTTGTTATCTTCTGTTGTGAATTCATTACCACAACTTGCATATACAAAGAAAGATTTTGCCTCTATATATAGTTTTGTGTCATTCATTACTTTATATTGGAGCCCGTTGGTGCAATATTTGAAACATTGGTGTAGGGTAAATGACACAATACTATATTGATGTTTTCATGGTCATCGTAGGTGGAGATTATACGTTGTTACTACATTGATTATATAATACACGACATTCTTTATTAGATCTCCTATCTCCATTTTTAATGTAAATTTTCCCAATGCACACTAACCATCTTGATTGAACCCTTAATCATCATCCCACTGGAGCACAGATGAGAATGACGGTACTTAGCTTATTAAGCATATCCAGTGGTAATAAGTTAACTACAGAGCCATTGTCCAATATTATCTGCTTAACTTGTTTCTCATGGATATGGCCAATGACCATTAATGGTCTATTGTGTTCCTTGTCATCTATTAAATCATTGTCAGAGAAGGTAATAACAGACATGCAACTATATATACTTCTGCTGGTTCGGGCGTATCGGCCTGTGGAAGGCAATTTTCTTTTTATTGGTTCTGTATTTTCCATTTTAACAAGCAACGCTTTTCTAACATTATCATCCAATAAGGTTTGAATCAACATTTAGTAAAAATCTGTTGACAACCATAATGCATCGTATATACTTAACTGAGCAGGGATACCTTTTAAATGGCTTACGTCGTCATAAGTTACTTTCTCCATTAATGATGCTTCCTTATTCAACAATCTTTTTATCTAATTATTTTCACTATTTCGCGACATCTCTAGTGCTTTATTTTATATTGCTGTAAATTCTTGCTTTCAGGGTGGACTTGCTATATTTTCTTTCCTGAACGCAGTGTAACTGCTGTCACTTTATCTATAGTTATCGATAGTGATCTGGTCAGTTCATCAGATGATTCGATAACAATCACATTACAGTCTTTACCTTTCTGTTCATTGCATGGATGTTATTCCCTCACAGTTCTTTCACATTTTATTTTCTCATATGAGGTGTCCTAAACAAACATCATGTTCGCGGTCACTTTTATATTTCTTTCATTTTCTTTCTCCTATGTGATCTCGCCTCTGTTTATTAATCTTTGTAATATATTTTTCAATGTAATTTTTTTTGTCGGATGGCCCAATAGGAGATGATAATGGCAGTAGTTCTTTTCTTTTGTCATCTTGATTTCTTTTGAACACTTATATTGGGTCAATTTAATCATTCCGATAGTCAACAGTTGATTAATCATGGGTAAATTGTCTTCTTTCTCAAATGAGTACCCTTCATGAGAATCGTACGATCTAGGTCGCTTGTCATTAATCCGGCCATGATAATGGTCTGTATCCTCTCTTCTCTTCATTCTATGTCGATTACGGGGGTCCTCTCTTTTCTTCTCTTGATCGGTGATATTCGCTACTAGTTGACTCGGCCCTCGTCACACTATTTCATTTTGGAAGGCCGACATTTTCTTAGTCATAATCTCAAGTGTGTGAGCTTTCACGGTGAGGTCATGGAAAGTCAGTATATATCGCACTTTTTTTTCCATGCAAGCTCAATGCACATGATCGTTTCCTTTTTTTAAGGAAACTATATATATATATATATATATATATATATATATATATAAAGGAGTTGTACACTGTATGGATATATCGCACTTGTTAAGTCGAATGCAATTCATGTCTCCATCGAGTTTAGACACATCTTCACATGTTCTTTCTCTTCATGGAGTTGTCTGCATGATGTTCCTAGAGTCTTCCAATTGTTAATAAAATTTTCTATTGATTCGCCTTCCGTTTACCGTACGGAAGCCAACTTAGTAATGTTGACATCCCGATCGGACGAGAAGAAATTGGCCATGAAAGTATCTTTCATCTGATCCTAAGTACGTATGTATCCTGACGCCAAACTATAATACCACCTGAAGGCTTTCCCAGTCAGTGACGATCCAAACAATTGCAAACAATACTGCAGGACTATCAAAAAGTTACCCATAGTAGTGATGAAGTGTATAAGATGTTCCTCTCGAGATCTATCTTCGTTGAACTTCTGGAAGTCTGAATATTTGAAGTTTGCGGGGAATGACACATCTTCAACTTCATATGGGTATGATGTCCTAAAATGGAATCTCTCAGGGTGTTCTCGTTCCCTTTTTATTTTGACAATTTTTAACACCACCTACCGTATATCATTCAGTGTTATCGTACAAATTGCAGGAGCTGATCCGTTCGATCTTGCTCTTGGTAGTTGTGAGCCTTCCGCTACTGTTCTTGGTTGTTTACCGTGGCTATGGTAGGAGGAGCAGCGACTCGAGCTACATTGTGCACCAACATAGCTAATGCCTCTCTTAGACTTCTGCATTCTTTCATTAAGACTGTCTATGTTGAAGCCATCTTAACTAGGCATTCATCCATAGGCCGTGGCTGATTCTGACTTGTTCCGACCATATAAATGGTGACTTTTCCACTCCCTGATTGCCTTACTATCGAAGGAGAGGAAGGATACGTTGTTGCGGGTGAGTTAGGAGAAAAAGAACCTTCGTTAGACCTATTGGCGTTCTCATGGGACCCTTGCGATTTAGGTGAAGATATATAAGTCTGGCATTAACATACACAATGGCGTAGTTCTAGTAAATTCTACTGATGACGATTTATTGATCAAAGGAGACTTCCTCTTTTCTTTTCGGGTCCACTCCGAAGTTGTGGTTGGCAGGACATGAAAATCTTATGAAGTGAAAGAAATAACTTTGGCTTGCCCTGGATAAAGTGGAGGTGGAGCTAATGTGAGATTCTTTCTTACAACGTTATGAGTGATAGGTCCTCTAATTGCTAATAGTGGAATTGGTCTTCTAGCCACAAGAGATCGGACTTTCGCTCTCCTAGATGATACTATTGTCCATTCTTCTTTGTTGTTTGGTGCGATTGGTAATGCAAAAATCACCCCAGTCATCGCTTTTGTCTTGTTGTCTATGGTCGGAGTTGACTGAACTTTCTTGACCAAGGTCTCATGTGATGTTTGCACATAGTTAATAACGAATCCATTGTGCGTAAAGTAAAAGATATTATTAATTTATGAAGAAGTCATTGTAGCTATAGAGAGTTGAAAGTTCTTGAAAAATGACAGTACATCAGTAGTACGACTTGAACAAAATATACTTTATATCAAAGATGAAAGGGAGGATGTTCTCGTTGAGAGTCACCATTTTGGCACCATAGCGGTTCCATTTGATGGTAATAGTTCTTTTGTTAATTTCTAAGTTATTATTGAATATGATAAATCCTCAGCAAAGTCGCCATTTTGTTTCGACAAGAAATGAATGTATTGCGGTTGGGATATTTTATTCAATAATAACAAAGGAAAATAAAAGAACAATTACCATTGGATATTTTTATTGATTCTAAAGTTCATTTACATCCTCATATTTTTCTTGATTCTAATACAAAGTATATCCAATGAATATAACAACAATATTAGTAGTAATGGTTCGAATAATGATTTCAACAGTATTCCAGCTTGCGGTCATTTATCTTTATGAAAGAGGAATTATGCGGATTTAAGAATCCTTTAGAATCCTTTATTCCTCTTTTGATTTTCCTGGGATGATAATCTTGAAGAAGATAATCAAATCCCATTGAAGATCACCGACTTTACAAAAAAACCAGCAAAACATATGCATGAGGATAATTTATTATGCGTGCAACAAACACGTTGTGCGCCGTGCAATAGATTCCTGTTGTGCACGCCTGCGCAATAGGTGTTTTCTATTGTTTCCTTCTCATTTTTCTTCTTCTTCCGAAGAATACCTAAAAGATGTCTTGGAGAAATCTTGAATTTCTTAAGAATTGTTTGGAGCTTCGCAATTGTGAATGTGTGTGTGTGTGTGTGTGTGTGGGGGGGGGGGGGGGGGGTGTGTGTATTTATAGCCAACCACACGTGTTTGTGTGGGCACGTGAGATGCTTATTGCGTACCGTGCAATGGGCCACCATCTGGCCTGTGCGACACCTCTGTTCTGCACAAGTGAAAATTTGTCCTCTTTTTCTTTCTTCCCCATCTTGATTTTCATACTTTCATTACTTCTTTCTTTTTAATTTTTTTATACCCCAACAAATGTGATCTGGAGTGGGAGATCACGTATTTCTGAATGTCTCTCCGATGAAGGGGATCACACGGTTTGATACATAAGGAAAACTTGCACCATGATTTATTAGACCATTTGAGATTCCTGAGATTCCTTAATTTGAAAGTGTTCAAAATGGTTTTCATGTATTGATATTACAAAAGTATGGATGGGATGCTTACCACATTATTGAGTGGCAAGACCTCGAGCTGCAAGAAGACAATTCCTATATAGAGAAGTTAGTTCAAATTTTATACCTAATGAGAATATCTTACGTACAAAGACTATATCGTTAATCGAAATCTTATGATCACATCATAGAGTAGATGAAGCATCTTGGGAATTAGAATGAGAAATTTACTAGAATTATCCTCATCTCTTTATGGAATGAATTCAGGTAAATTTTAAGGACAATTCCTTTAAGAAGGGTAGAATGTAATGCCCAATTATTCTTAAATTTTTAACATTTTTAAATTTAAAATTTGAGTGAGAGAGAGAGAGAGAGAGAGAGAGAGAGAGAGAGAGAGAGAGAGAGATCTGTCAATCTCATCTCTCATCTTATTTGTCCTTATCCAAACTCTTCATCATATCTCGTAGTCTCCCAACGAATCCTTTCTCTTAAGGAATGAGTGTGTGTGTGTGTGTGTGTGTACGAAAGAGAGAGAGAGAGAGAGAGAGAGAGAGAGAGAGAGAGAGAGAGAGAGAGAGTCCTACTAAGACTCAAAGAACCAAAGAAAGAAAACCGTAGAGATAAAAATGAGAGAGAAACTGGGAAAGAGGCTTTTGAAATTCACCTATTCAGGTTTGTACAATGATTTCCTCTTTGCTTTCCCTTTTCAGTAGTTTAATTAGGTATTGATCTATACATTGGACATATTAGATCAATCAGGTATCCATTGTGTATGTCTAACTCATCCGTGTGGAAAGGTACACTTTGTGCATAACTTTAGGACTAATGTGCAAAAGGTGAGATTTTTCTATAATGAAAAGCGATCGATATGATCTATAGAGTTCACGGGTTTTCTAAGACTCGATCATGTAATGATTTTAAGAATCAATCTTATCCAACACCTCAATGGACCATATCAATCATATATTTACCAAGGTTCTTCCTTTATTTGAGGAAATTGAATTAATAACGAAAAAGTAATTCTCTGTGTAATCTACAACTTGACACAAAGAATTGTATAATCTAATTTGAGACGTGATTAAATCATCATTGTGTATCGAATTTCTAAGAACAAAATTCATTAAAATTCTTAACTTTAGACCGATTGGACCATTGAATGAGCCACATCGATATGAGATAATGGTATAAAATGAATTGTATGTTAATTTATTGTTTGGAACCATTGGAATGTTGAGATCTAACTCAATATGGGCTGACTATCAAAATTCATACATCAGATAATGAAGACATCCGAATTTGATGATTGATCTGACCATCAAGTGGGGCATATTGTCCAATCAATGTGATCATTAGGAATTATAATAGATTAATGTATGGATGGTAGGATCAAGATGATCATCAGTTGTCCCTTGAAATTGATTAAGTGACAATCAGTGGGTGCCCTTGATCCATCTATCAAATATAATTTGAACCTTAAATTATCAAAGTACATAAATCTTTAAATTTTTGTTTAAATTATTACAAACTACGTAAAAATTTAAAATTTCAGGGCTCAAATAGAATTTCTCACGAAGTCCGAGGGCTTAGGCATAAAATTTCATAACGTTATAGAATGCTGCCTGAACTTTAAAAAAAAATAATCCAACTTTTAGGATTGTTACTGAAAACAACCTAAATCTGTACAATTTCTGTAAGACCTGTAATCTCGTGAGACCTTCCATACATTTCAACTCCATCACTGGCATGTTCCTGGCGGATTGGATCGGCGAGTTTTGATCGTAATACTGTTTTTTTGTATCACAACACCCCAAGACTTGTACCCTTGCGACCGCACGGGCGCTATGATTCCAGCATTGTGTGGTAAGCTCCAATGCGACCCCTAGATTATAAGCTGTAGTTTTGACACAATCCGAGGTGGGCTTCGTAATGCATTCGGGCCCCACTTGCACAAATCCCTAGGTTGTCTAACCAATCAATCAATCCATCAATCCATCAATTAAATCATCCATTACTCATCTCTCTCTCTCTCTCTCTCTCTCTCTCTCTCTCCATTAGTCAAACAAGCCCATGCCTCTCATCATGCAACCTATATATGCCTTCCTAATGCTAAGTCATTCCTTTCTCCTTCTCTCCCTCCCCATTCTACCCCTCCATCTTTTCATAATCCCTCTTATATCTTAAAAATTCTACCACAAATTTCCTAATCTCTCTCATTTCTACCACATTAGCTAGTAAGAGAGTAAAGATAGATTAAGACGAAGAAATAGATTAGAGATAATTAAGGAGAGATTAAGAGAGAGAGATAAAAGAAAGAAAGATTAGAGAGAGAATTAGAGAAACGGTTTGAGAGAAAGAGAGCTTGAGGGAGATTAGCAGAGATCAAGAGGTTAAAAGGAAGAGAGAAGATGAAAAAAAGATATTAGAGGAGATTATAGGTGGAGAGGAGCTTGGTGGACCGTTCAATCACCGATCCGAGCCAATCCAACCATTCATCTGACGTAGTGAGTGCTTGGGAGGATCAAAACCCTCACTTGTGATTTTTTCCATTTTGGTGGGCTCACAAGAGTGGAACCACCTTGATCATGTATGGATTGTATGGTGGACCCCTTAGTGGTGAGGCCCCACCTCGATGGCCTGATCTCTTCCCTTGCATTTCTTTTCTCACTCTTGCTTATAAAATTATGATGTCATGGGGCCCACAAGTGGGCCACACTATTAGAGAGCATGCCCCACACACTATCACAGCATGGACCACCTTGTATGGTCCACCGTGATGTTCATTTTCCAATCCAACGTCTTATTTGGTCATACAAATTTTGGATGGTGGAAAATCACCAAAAATTGGTTCGATCCGAAGCCCATTGGCCCATCATGACCTGGCCAATCTTTAATGAATGGAGTGGATTTGTCTAGCTGAAACGAACCAGGGATTGAGGGATGGGCAACATCCATGGCTGCTGGATGACGTTGTTGCCCAGCAGCAAGTGCGCCTAGATAAGTGGGCCCACTCATGGGATCCACATTGATGTATGTGTCCCATCCACGCCGTCCATCTGATTTACCTTCTCATTTTAGGCATTGAGCCCAAAACGTAAGCCGATCAGAATCTCAGGTGGGCCACACTATTAGCAGCAGTGGGCTTGGGAGCCAAGCGTCAGTGACACTGCTTGCATGAGAGGGCAGTAGGAGTGGGTTCCCACTCGTGGGACCCACTATGATGTATCATGTTGATCCACACCGTCCATCTTTTTTCCCAGCTCATTTTGGTCAATGGGCGCAAAAAAGAAGCTGATCCAATCATCAATTGGACGACACCATAGGAGACGGTGGGTTTGGGAGCACCCCCTTGCATCAACCATGCAAAGTGGGGTGAGGGTGTCCCCCACTTGTGGACCCCAACATGATGTATATGTTAAATCCATGCAGTCTACCTATTTCTCTGGATCATTTTAGGCCATGGGCTGAAAAATGAGCAGATCCGAGTCTCGAGTAGCCCGCATGGAGGGAAACAAACTCTTGCCGTTGAAACCTTACAGGCCCACTATGGGGTCTTGGTTCGTCCAAACTAGTTCAATTCAGGGCCGATTGGAACCCGCTTGAGCTGGCCTATGCGATGTATGGAGTAGATCATCCTCCTAGGCCCGACTTTGACAGTCTCCAAACACAAACACAACAAATTAAATAAATAAAAAAAAGAGCTTGGGGCATGGAGTGGGGCCCACTCGTGGGACCCACCTTGATGTTTCAGTGACATCCACGCCGTCCATCCTTTCCTTCAGGCCATGGGCCCATGGTTCAGGTAGATCCAGATCTTAGGTGGGCCGCACCAAGGGAAAGGCTTTCCCAAGAAATCCACGTCCCTCTGCGGTTACAGGACTGTGGGGCCCACCATGTGTATGTGTGTTATGATTCGGTCCATCTGTTTTATGGCTCATTTTAACATTGCAAAATGGATGCCTGACGCGTGACGAGGATAGAAAACATACATCGGGGTGGGCCCGACAGACGACCACCACGTTGGGGTGCGGATTAGGTGCGGCACCGGCCTAACCCAAGACTGTGCTGTCGGACCCATATGAAGCAAATCCAAATCTAAGGTAGACTATGCTATATTAAACAGTAATTTTCCCATTAAAACCTTCTTTCAATACTTACAACTTTTGGATCATGTAATTAATATTTTATTATTTCCTTCATTCAGGTTTATGCGACCTTATGAGATGGCAAATATATGTTGTAGAAACACTATGCGAATCCTTAGGATGTTTTTAGTGGTGGGCCACAACTTGTCCGAAGAGTGAAGACCATTAAAGTCATATGCGACTCATACTTTTTTGCAGACCACTACTCCGAGCGCTAATGTGTAATATGTAAATACGCTGCTGATGCTCTATGTGAATATGCTGCTGATGCTCTCTCTCTCTCTCTCGTTTTTAATTTGTGCGATTCTGTCTGATTTTTTTTTTTTTTCCCTTTTATTCTTCTATCATTGATAATAAGGGGCCATTTGGATGATACGCTACTTTACATAAGCTTCTGATGCCACGAGTAGCTTATCTTGACTTTCACAATACGAGCAGATGTATATTTGGTAAATATGTTTTTAAAACACCTCATCATAAAAGCACATTGCGTTGTTGAAACACCAAATCCAGTAATGCTATGATAGTGGGACCACCTTAATGTATATGTTATGCATCCACTTTGTTCATCCATCTTTTGGAGCTCATTTTAGGGCAATGGCCCATAAATGAACTAGATCCAAATTGCCACAGTAAATTGTGGTCATTTTCCCCCCACCATTAAGAACTACCTAGGGCCAACAGTAATGTTTATTTTTCACCCAACTGGTTGATAAACTCACATCAGTGAAGGTGGGTGATGTAGATTGTGTCACAGATACATTCCTAACATGGTTGGACCAAAAGAAGGTGGACCGTAAATTGATTATAACTTTTGATTCGGGTATAGTTACGGCGCACCATACCGAGTATCATGAACTGAAGCAGTACGAGATCTCGAGGATGAGTACTTTTGAAGTGGAGGGGACTGATGTAGAGCGGGTCGCGGACACTTTCATATCCATGATGGATCAGAGAAGGCCCGATTAGAGGCAGAAGTCATCGAGACCGTCAGAACCATAAAATAGGCATATCTCACAAATTGGAATGAGTTACTCGACGTACCATATATGATTTTGGGGTAGGACGAGCTACTTTAGCCAACCAACCTATTTTGAGGTAGGACGAGCTACTTTGGCCAACCATCCTGGCAGTATATCCGGGTTACTCACACTGAATTTGCAAGATTCCATCATATTGACAGCCGAATTCCATGTTTAATTCCGTTTTTACTATTTATAATAAGTTTTAGTTTGATTATAACTCTTCATCCATTAGGCTTTAGGAGTTGTGTCCAACATGAAAAGTAGTTAGAATAATTAGGAGAATAACGGGGTGAAGCCACATAGTACACTTACTATAAAAGTAAATTTACTATTTATAGTAAGTTACAAATTTTAGGGAGTTTTAGTTATAGTTTGCTTCTGATTTCTCTCCTTGGTATCCCTATTTATAGGTTTGTGAACTCATTTATTTCATTCATTTATTCAATAATTTTCTTTTATATATCTTAAAATTATTTCTATTTTTTCCTCCTGGATTCGAGAAGTCTCTATGAGGAGTCCAGAGAAGCTCCATGGATTTAGAGTAGTTATCCTTGAGGAAGACGGTGCTTGACCTCATCACGTTCATCCTTTTGTCAGTGGACCAAAAGCTTATCTAAACTGTGGAGACCATAAAATTTGTTTGTGACTCAATACTTTTTTGAACTAGTAGAGCCACTATTTAAGCGCAACTGATTGTGTAACGTCTCGAAAAAATCCATATAAAGACCTGAGTACCACCTCAGGCAGAAATCCCTAAGGATCGTATTCTATAGAAATTTAGGCAAAAATTAATTAAGTACTAAACTAAATTAATCGGTGGATTTAGCTTAAACCACTATTTACACAAATAGCAAAATCCAAAACTATCAAAATCGCTAACTCAACACTACTTGAAAACTTAGGATAAATCCCATGAGACTGTCGCTCTCGGGAATACATTGAAACTCCATATCGGATCTGGACCGCACGTCAAAAGTTCGATGACCGCGAAACTATAGGATTATATTCGTCCTACTGGGCTTGACAACTATCGCGGAAATCGAGCCTATATAGTATCCAGAAATGCACAACTTGAGCCATAAACGAAGTGTGTGAGAAACGTGAATATCTTTAGAAAATGTACTGAAACTTAAGTGAATTCGGCCATTCGCTTACGTGTAAAATTGAGGATTTCAAACCGTCAGTTCCTGACCAAACTTCACCCATAGAAAGGGAAAAATTTCACTGCACGAATCTGTATACTTGTGGCCCCGATCGAGTAAGCATGACTGTTGATCTGACACGGGTCCTCCATGGCCGATCGACTTATCTAAACGCGCTGAAATCACATCCAGGCATAGATCCATCGTTAGGGAACTTACCTTGTGGCGTAGGTGAGTAATGGACCTCCCGATGAGCCCCGTTCATCAGAAACAGACACCTTTTGGTTATAAATTAAGTATACCATGGCCCTTGGGCCATTTACATCAGTTCTGGGCCTATATAAAGCCCTTAAACCACCTCATTTCTATTACATACGAATTTCTCTAACCCTTGGAGAGAGAAGAGGGAAAAAGAAGATAAAAGAGTAAGGAGAGAAGAGAAAGTTTGGGAGATTATTAC
This sequence comes from Magnolia sinica, assembly GCF_029962835.1. NCBI lineage: Eukaryota > Viridiplantae > Streptophyta > Magnoliopsida > Magnoliales > Magnoliaceae > Magnolia > Magnolia sinica. Next base: position 62,564,834 of record NC_080581.1, read on the forward strand.
AGTGTTTCTCTCCCACAACTACACGCACTGAATCGCCTTTCCATTTAGCTAACCGATCTGTTTCGGTTACGATTTGGGTAAGAAATCATAACCCTAATCTTTATTTAGAAATATGGATTGAGTAATCGATAAATTAGCTAACTTATTTCATGTTTAGGTACCCGCTGTTCTGTTTTCGGGAATGTAGTGTTTGAACCGAGTCCGAATTGAGTATTACAACGGAAGGTGCGGACTATAAATGTTTAGGTTATGGTTTTCAGTGCTTTCAATGTCAGCTAATGATTTATGTCTGACTTTATTGCTGCCATATTGTCTTAGATACGACGTTTTTGATGTATTATACATGTGTGAACTATGTTGAATACAAGATGCATCCCATGTGTTTGTTGAAATGTTTGAATGAACATGCCATTGTGATTTGTGCTTACCATGACTGTTAACCTAGGATTCATGTTTGTCGTTTGCGTGATGATCTCCTTATTTAAGGAATTGTCGAAATATATGTCATAACTAATCTAGGCTATGTATTTGTTGAAGTGTAACTTAGGTGTTTGATAAAATGTATGAATAAGAAAATGTTGTTGAAGTGTATTTATTCAGTGTACTAAGATAGGATTCTCAATTACCTTAATCATACATATAGTTTCTTCTATGTAATCATATTTGCCACTATGCAATTTATAGATAAAATGCAAGTGTTGGTGACATGTTTAATGTGTTTGATGAAATGCTCAAATGAGAGATTTGTTTGGACTGATTGCCAAATGCTGAAATTATTGTCACATGTGTTTACTTATTATATCTGAGTAGGATTGGGGCTACGCTGTAGTCGAGGCAATCGGTAACAGTCTCCATTCCGGTGGTCGAATTAATTTCGCCACCTTAGATATATTCGATGAATCCGGGTCGCATGATGATTATTGACAGTGGTTAGGCCATGAGGGGTGCTTATGCACTCTATGTCCATTAAGTCGGCGTGTGATCGTATTAATCGAACTTGTCTAATAAAACCGATCGACCTAATGTGTGTTTACCATGTACAGACATCACTGCTTGAATCTAAGGTACCCCATCCGACGTAAAGGCCCACCTTTACCATGGTACTACGATCCATCAGGACTCATGAGCCGAGCATGGTAGTATGGGACACTGTGTTCAAGTTGTCTGCCTACGGCGAGGTGATCAGTCACCCCGTAGTGACTAGTGAGCAAACTCAGACTCGTGAGCTGAGCATGGTGGTATGGGACACCGTGTTCGAGCTGTCGGCCTACGCCGAGGTGATTAGCCACCCAATAGTGTCTGCGAGCACAAAATTATGAACTTGCCTATCCACTGCTTTTAATCGGGAGTGATGACCCTATAACTTGCCTATTATGTGTGCTTGACTAGGAGTGACGAACCTAGATGGATCCTTCAGTTCAGGTCAATGCTATAAAGGGAGGTACCCTAGCTTATCAAATCTACTGTATGAATAAACTTAATTAATTACTGAGCTAACAGGAACATGCATAACATTGCATTAGTTAGTACATGCTTTAAAGACGTGGAAGTCGCACAGGAGGTAGTGTTGTCATATGCTATATGGTGTCGGCATCGCTTGTTGAGGGAGCTTTTGATGTGAGGGCATGCATCATTACTTGCACTCCATTCTTGCATTAACAAGAGTAGCTAGGAAGTGATTGTTATGCTGCTTTATCATTACTGCTTGATTGAATTGATAACATGTTAACCTTTGCCTTATAGTACCACTGAGTTGATCACTCACTCCCACTTTGGGACGGTGTTTTAAAACACCAACCAGACACTGGTTTAGATGCAGATGATGATGAGGTTTACGTGATGGAGCAAGATTTCATGGACGAGGAGGAGGAGTTCTCCTACTGTTAGTTTTCAGGCGGGTCTATGTAGACCTAGAGCTGCTTCGCCGGGATACTGGGATACTTTTCTAGTTGGACATTTTGCATTTTCCCATTTTGTCTATTTTGAAACAAATTTTGTATATATTAAACCCTATTACACCATCATAATCTGGAAGTTGTGAATTGCTTACTTTTTTTAATACATAACCTTCAAACTTCCGTATGCTTATCTCTGGAGTATGATCTGTTGCTTTAGTATAATCTCACTTATGTTTAATGCATTAATATGGACGACATCTAAACATCATTATCCATGTTGCATAAGTGATGTTCTGAATTTTGGGAGTTGAGCCTTGCTCGACCCTCAAAATTTAGGTCGTTAGAAGTTGGTATCAGAGCATGATTTGGATTAAACCGGACCAAGGTGATAGGCAACACGACGCACTCTAAATGCACTCTAACTTAGGAAGGGGGGCGATGAAATCTAGAAACAATCGTCGGATTCTGAAGTTTTTCTGACAGGTGAGATTGACTACTTTAGTGTGGCCCGTACGGGTCCAAGATCATGTAAATTGATCTCAGTCCCTTTTAGGCCGTCAATTGACGTGTTTGAACTATAATTCGGTGAATCCCAAACTTGAAATAAGTCAAAAGGCACGAATACGTACTTGTTGGACTGAGAAAGTGCATCTTACGGGCATAGGGGCCCAAACTGTAAACTTTCGTGGGGCTCAGGTGGTCCTCCGCACGTATTCGACACCACGGGAGGGGGTGGCCACTCCGCCCGCCTCCACAACGGGGCGCAGCGGCACCGTGGGGGCGACGGTGCGCCCCCGGCTGGCTGACCATGTGGGACCCTCGCACATGTGGGACCCCTTTGCTAACCCCTTTTAACTCCCTAAAAGCCCTCCCATGCACATTTCACCCTATTTTCACCCTCCAAGCACCCTAAAACCCACTAACCCTTCTCTTTCCCTCTCAAATCTTCTCCTCCACATACTCCAACCTTCCATTTCTTCCACATCATACACCCATCCCCCATCCTTACCGTCAAGCTAACTCTTACAACTCTCCATTGTTTCCACCTATTTGAGCACAAAATCTTCTATTTTGTGTCTCATACGTCCCATATCCTCAAATCCACTCCATTCTCGAGCTTTTCCAACTCCATGATTCTCTTTGAACTAGTCACCACATTGTCTTCATCTCAACGCTCCTTTCCCTTATGGGAAAGAAGAGAGCAGCCCCAGATGAGGCCGAGCCTAGCCATCCAAACCACCCTAGGAGGAGGACGGATTCCAAGACTAGAGCGAGAGCCGAGCGAGAGAGAAGATCAAAACGACACCTCGATCCTCGAATCCCATTGGAAAGATCACTACCAACGAGGGTCAAACTTGGTAAGTTCCATGACCGCAAAGTTGTTTTTGAGGCTCATGTTGATGAGAAATTATTCGGGTTGTATCCCGTGATTGAGCTTTTGTTGGAGATTGGGTGGGGTCCTATATATGAAGGGAAGGCTCATGCAAGTGAAGGCACCGCGCAAGCCTTCGATGCCCACATACGGAACCCATTATTGGAGCCTCTTCAGTTTACTATCTCTTCGGGGAGGTAGGAAGCCATAGTTGATGTGGACGTCATAGCCCGTATTATGGGAATAGAACGTGGTGTGGTAAATGCTAGCGAAACTCATCTCACTAGCCAACGAGAGAAAGATCGTTGCACACGTTTCCTTTGTGGCTGACTGGCTCATTGGAGGTGAGACAATAGCCTCGCATCGACACACATGATGACAGACTTCCGCCTACTCCACCACATATGCAGGTATAATGTGTATCCTAGGTGGAGTAACTGTATAGAATGCACTCATTTTATGGTGGACTTCCTATATAGAGCGGGACAGGGAGACGAGCTGTGCCTGCCTACTCTCGCCTTGTCATAAATAATCAAGACCGCACGATCTACTCGGGGGGACACATCCCTCCTATTCGACCGACTTATATGCAAGATTTCCCTTAACTTTGGTTTCAGACTTCATATGGATAATCTTACGCCGATTCACTTCATTAGTGAGACTACACTCAACAACATGGGGATTGGCCCTAGACAACGCTAAGCCCCATTGATGAGTTCGGGGATGAAATAGAAGAAGAGAGTGAAGAGGAAGAGTGATGTTTTATTTAAACCAATCTAATTTAAATGATTTTAAATTCGCAAGTATACGAATCAAATGTAGATATGGTACGTATTACGAGATCGTTCCCACGAGGACCGGTTGTCACAATTCGAAATTTATGACTCTTCTTAACTAATCCAACAAAGGGTTTAGCGAACTATTAAGTAAACTATCACAAACCTATGAAAAATGACCGAGAGCAATAAGAAAACTTCAATCAAGGAGAACACTAAGACTTTCTAATCCACCCCTAATTATCCTAACCCTTATTTTACCTGTTGATTCACCCTAATTTAGATTGATGTAAATAAATAAAGCACACTCTATGTCCTTGGTCGGGCACATAGAATGTATAATCCGTTAAAGCATAAGGATTACATCTTTCCATCCATGGTCAGGCATGAAGAGATGTAGATTCCTATTTCTTTCTCTATAGGAAACCTGTTCATGGTCAAACACAAGCACCTAGAATAAGATTCCAAACAACATCCACATCTAGACTTTGTTTAAGCTCATAGAATGGAGAAGCACGAAGTTTTCAGTTAAGCACACTAGAGAAAGAAACAAATTAATCAAATCAGATGAAATCAACACATAACAAGAGTTATTCAAATTAGGGGCTTCATCTCAGCCCTAGCTAAAAGATTAGCAATCCATGAATTCAAATAAAAAGAAAGAAAAATAAAATTGATGAAAGGAGAACATCCTTCTCTCTCTTCTTTTTTCCTCTCTCTCTTTCTCTTCTCTTTCTTCTCTCCAAACCGAGCTTTGGATCTCGTTCTCCCTTATGCTGCTCTCCCTTGCTTTGGACGTCTCAGGCCCTTTTATAGATGCCATGGGCGGTGGAGAGTTGTGCATGAAATAGAAACCGGTGGAGAACTGGACAGTTGTTTACGCAGCAACAGTGGAAAATCTTCCGCAACAGCGTGCGAAAGGTTTCCGTTTGCGTTTAAAATGAATTTTCGAGATGGTGCACATTTCAAACTTGATTCGGACACCTAGGATATGGTATTGGACTCCTGATGAATCTTCTGAATGGTCTGGATCATGCATCCAGTCGTCATTGAGATCACAAAACAGCTCGCAAGAGCCGGTCTGTGTCCGGACGCGAAAACAGGGATTGTGCACTGATTGCGCTGCGACGTTGGTGGGGCCCACTTCGTTGCTATCTTGATAAATCCAAGCCGTTCATTGGATGTAGGATGAAATTTCAATCGAGCATGGACGGTTTTTACTGTCTGTTGATGCGGCCCACGTGATTTCGCTTCTTGCCATCCATTCCGCTTTTGAATGGTTGAAAAACCAATCTTCATTATCTTTTTCAATTCTGTCACCTAGGCTTGGATGAGAGGGACCCAGGGACTCTGATGGACGGTCAGGATTATTGGTTTGATGGACAGTGTGGACCCACAAAGATCACATACTTGTCCGTTCGCATCAGCAGAGAACGACAATTGCCGTTTTTGAGAGGATATGGGTCAAAGGTCGGTTTGATCAGACTTGAGACGCAGGGCATATGAGAGCACTTGTACACGGTGCACACATCATGCAAGATGGGGTCCTCTGTGACGTTTATGAGCAATCCAATCCATCCATTCATTTTTTCTCCCTATTTAAACGGTTGAGACCATAATTGAAATATATCCAGTTATCATGTGGGCCTAAAATCATCAGTTTATCGGTTGATTTATCTGTTGGGCAACTTATGCAGGGATCCAATGGATGAAATTTGACATGTACGGTTAATTTATGGCTCCCAGGCCATGTATGAAGTTTCGAGCCAAATGGATGGTTGGAACCATGTGATCTTACATTCTGGACCAATTTTGGGCCCTCTTTAATGTGAATGGCTTGATTTCCTCAGATCTTTGGTGTGTGAATCAGTCAATCTTGGTCCTCTGGAGTCCGTCCCTTGCTTTGGTGACTCCGGAGCATTAATTCCATGCTTGTCGTACTCTTTTTCAGTCCACGCTCCTAATTACTCCCTACAACAAAAACACAATTAAAATATGACATTAAACATTATCATGTATGTAAAATCAGGTAGTAACTGGGGTTTGATATGCAATATTCGACCCTCATCAAAGAGGGTAGCAAAGATGAGGAAGAAAGCAGAGAGGAAGAAGGCAGTGAGGATGAAGAAGGAAATGATGGGGAAGGCAGTGAAGAAGAATGCAGTGAAGAGGAAGGCAGTGAGGAGGAAGAGCAGGAAGAAGAAGTGGAGGCCTAGGACCCAGATGAGGGACCTCCTACTACACATGGAGACTGCCATGATCGGGCCGCCTTAGAAGCCCACATGGCTAAGATTGAAGAAAGCCAAGCCCAGTTGAAGCAAAAGGTTGAAGAGAATCAGGCTTATCTGAAACAGAAATTCAAGAAAATGTCTCGAACCTTGAAGGCCCCCTGTGCTGTATGCAAGATAAGGGTGCGCCTCCACCTTCGCTAGAGTCGGGAGACTAGTCATGTGTTGTCATTGCCTTCTTGTTTTCTTTATTTCTTGTTTTTTTCTTTGTAATAGCCTTGGTTGGCTTAGTTGGAAGTTAGAGTAGTTAGTGTTAAAACTTTTGTTAAATTAACTCACATGCATTCTTTGTCATAATTCATGTAATACTACATCTCATGTATTGTGACAAATTTTGGTTAAATGAAATGCATGAAGCTTCTTTGGTTTGGAATGTATAGAATGTTTGGAAAAAGTGGGTGGTGTTATCCTAATCTTACACACGTTGCACCCTATGTTGTATATAGGGAATGCCTCCTAAAATCACTCAGAATACCTGCCACTTGGCTGATCGATTGACGGGGCACCTCCCTTGAGCGATAGCCATGAGGACCCCAGTTTGGGCCCGAATAGTGAGACAATGCCGGATTCACAATCGGACACTGGCCCCACCAATGGGCCAACACCTAGTGCACCACCGGTTCTGGGACAGAACGGTGCGTTTACATCGACGCCACACGTGCCTCTGGCAGCTTCTCCTCTTGATAAGTTGGAGCAGATGATGCTCTTCATCTGCTCCTAATGTAGCAACAACAACAAGTTTTGGCTACGATTGCGGGGACTATTGTCCAAAACATGAATGTAGTCCCGCCTATGCCACCCATGTAGCCCATTGGAACAATGAATACAATTGTCTTATTTAAGCGCTTTCACCGCTTCCGCCCTCCTACTTTTACAGGTACTCACTGGCCCATGAAGGCTGAATACTGGCTAGATTGCATCTCCAAGATGTTGAAGCTGTTGCACCGTACTGAGGTAGCATAAGTGGAGCTTATTACTTACATGTTCGAGAAGGAGGCTAGTCTCTGGTGGGATAGCATCCTACGAACCATTCCCGCAGGCTATTTGTGGACGTGGGACGTGTTCGAAACTCGTTTCCATGAAAAGTACTTTCCCCTCACCGTAATTAAAAAGAGGGTGAATTCCTCCACCTTCAACAAGGGGGGATGAAAGTGGCTGAATACGAGAACTGCTTCATGGAGCTGGCCAGATATGCTCCATTGATCCTAGCGAATGAGTCGATGAGAATGCGGCGGTTTTCAGTGGGTCTATGGCCTGATATCCGCACTAAGATGTGTTGTGCTAGCATTCCCGATTATGCTGAGCTTGTGAACATGTCCCTGCGAGCTGAGCAAGATGGTGACAGATTGTCTCGAACACGTATGCCAATGGGCCTGAGGCCTCGGCCTGAATTAAAGAACCGGCCAGTCCTTGGTAAGACGCCATGTATGGACTCGCCTCCTGGGCTCATGGCTCCGCTGGCCCAACAGCAACAAACTGGCCGTTGGTGTACTTATTGCAACAAAGAGGGACACACTAACCCCTTCTATTTTACTAAGATGAAGGACAACGGTTTCACGCCACCTCAGAAGTTCAATCGTCAGCCACCATGTGTTATAGTAGCTTCACCTCTACGATCTATACCACCAGCACAACCATTTTACCGATCACCTATACCTCGAAATAGGCCGCCTCAACAGCCTATGACAGCGCAAGCAAATCATTCACAACAAGCTCGTGTACATGCACTTGCAGCTGAAGCATCTGAGTCAGTAACTGCAATACCATTAGCCTTTGAAATCAATGCTCACATTCAAGGGACACCTGTGTTTCTGTTGGTGGACACTGGGTCCACTATTTTGATAATATCATACTCTACAGTTAAGCGTTTAGGGTTGAACACTACCCCTATGGTTGGGTTGAGAGTCATTGCAGTAGTAGGAACTTTCACAGACGCCACTAAGTTGTGTAAGGGTTGCTTGATAGATTTAGGGAGCAGAGTGGTGTGTATTGACCTGATTGTCACCGCCCTATATCATTACGACGTCATCCTTGGCATGGATTGACTTATCGAAATGAATGCAGAGATCGACTGCGATACCAGATTGGTGACAGCCCATGGACCCGAGGGCACGACCTTCACTTTCCATGTTCAGGTCAGTTGGCCCTATCGCATTAGCTGTTATACTTCCCTGCTAGAGAATTATGATAGTTCGACCCTTGGGGACACACCAATAGTCCGAGATTTCACGGACATGTTCAAAACGATCCCTGGACTAACTCCTCAGTGCGAGATTGACTTCACTATCGACCTTGTGCCAAATGCAACGCCTATTTCTTTACCGACATACCGCATGCCTCCATGTGAAATGGAGGAATTGAGGAAGCAGATAGATGATCTGTTGGATGCAGGTTTTATATGGCTTAGCATATCTCCTTGGGGAGCTCCTATGTTGTTCGTAAAGAAGAAGGATGGATTGCTACGATTATGTATATATTATTGTAGGCTGAACCACGTAATAGTGAAGAACAAGTATCCTCTACGCAAGATAGATAACCTGTTTGATCAGTTGAAGGGAGCACAGTATTTCTCTAACATTGACCTACAGTCTGGGTATCATCAGTTGCGCGTCAGGAATGAAGATGTGTAGAAAACAGCTTTCAGAACCAGTTTTGGGCACTACGAATTCCTCATGATGCCATTTGGACTTACAAATGCACCGGCCGTATTCATGGATCTTATGAACTGGGTGTTTCGGCTGTATTTATACTGATTCGTCATCGTGTTTATAGATGACATTTTGATATACTCCAAGAGTTAGAAGGATCACGAAGAACACCTGCGAGAAGTTTTTGATACTCTCAGGCAGAATCAGTTATTTGCCTAGTACCGAAAATGCTACTTTTAGAAGGAAGAAGTCAAGTTTCTGGGACACGTGGTGTCCAAGGAAGGAATTGTTGTAGACCTTGCCAAGGTGACTGCAGTGCATGACTGGGAGCAGCCCTATTCAGTTACAGAAGTGAGGAGTTTCCTTAGACTTGCCGGCTATTATCACCCTTCATTAAAGATTTCTCCAAGATAGCCCGACCGTTGTCGCAACTCACTAGGAAGGATCTTAAGTTTGCTTGGAACGAGAAAGTAGAAATATCCTTTCAGAAATTAAAGGATAAGCTGACGTCCGCACCTGTGCTAGTATTGCTAGAGCAAGGGGACAAATATACTATATACACCGACGCCTCTCATGTTGGTTTGCGATGTGTACTTATGCAGATGGATAAGGTGATCGCCTATGCCTCGCGACAGTTGAGGAAACATGAAGAAAAATACCCCACGCTTAACCTGGAATTGGTAGCAGTCATCTTCGCATTAAAGCTTTGGAGACATTACCTCTATGGAGAGGAGTTTGAGCTCTTTTGCAACCATAAGTACCTCAAGTACATTTTTACATAGAGAGACCTGAATATGAGGCAACGACATTGGATAGAGACATTGAAAGACTTCAAGTTTGAGGTCTTCTATCATCTTGATAAGGCTAACCTTGTGGCCGATGTGTTGAGTCGCAAGAAAATAATAGAATTTGCAGCTCTGCTGATGATAGAAGAGTGGAATATGGTGGAGTTCATGCGAGACTTCGAACAGAAGCTTACAGTAGAGGAGCCATTCGAGAGCGTCACACACATCCACGTACAACTTCTTATTGATGACCGAATCATTGTGGCACAGAAAGAAGATGAACTATTAGTGAAAATGAGAGAGTGAGCAAGTGACAGTGAAGAATCCGAATGGAGAGTTGGCTTGGACAGAGGTTTACGATGTTGTGGCCGCCTATGCATTTCGAATCTCCATGATTTGAGAAAGGAAGTCCTAGAAGCCGCTCACAATTCCAAGATCGCGATACATTCGGGTAGTACGAAGATGTATCGAGACATGAAGCATTCGTACTGGTGGGACAACATGAAGGCCCAAATAGCAGATTATGTATCCCGTTGTCTCACGTGCCAGTAAGTTAAGGCCGAACATCGCCGACCCCCTAGTTTACTTCAGCCCATGCCCATAGCTGAATGGAAATGAGATTTTATATCCATGAATTTCATTTTCAGGTTATCCAAAGGGGCATGACTCCATTTGAGTGATTCTGGACCGATTGACAAAATTGGCCCATCTCCTCCTGATTAGAGTTTCTAATTCGGCTGATGACCTGCCCAAGCTCTACATTAAAGAAATAGTACGATTGCATGGAATTCCTATAGAAATTGTGTTAGACTGAGACACACGATTCACGTCTATTTTCTAGACTCGAATCTAAGAAGCAATGGGAGTGAAACTGAAGTTCAGTATAACATTCCACCCACAGACCGATGGGCATACGGAACAAGTAAATCAGATACTCGAGGACATGTTGCGAGAGTACGTGCTTGATTTCAAGGACAGTTGGGATGACTGTCTCCCCTATGCTGAGTTTGCTTATAATAATAGCTTCCAAGCAAGGATTGTCATGGCTCCCTACGAAGCTTTGTATGGGCGCCCATGTTGAGCTCCACATTGTTGGGTAAAAGTTAGCCCAGATTTGGTATTGGTGACCTCAGAGAAGATCGATATTATCAGGCATCAACTTCTTACAGCGCAGAGTACATAAAAGAGTTACACCGATACAAGACGGTGACAGCTGGAATTTAAAGTTGGGGACCATATGTTCCTTAAGGTTTTCCCGATGAAGGGAGTCCTTTGTTTTGGCAGGAAAGGAAAACTTACGCCGTGATTTATTGGTCAATTCTAGATACTAGACCAAGTGGGTGTAGTAGCGTACTACCTTGCTTTGCCCACACCACTCGCAGGCGTACAGAACGTATATCACGTATCGTTGTTGAAGAAATATGTTCCTGATGCTACCCACATTATCAAATGGGAGCAAGTACAGTTGAGTGAAGATGTTACCTATGTACTGCGACCAACATGTGTTCTTGATAGGAAGGAACAAGTGTTATGGAGTAAAGTGATCCTGCTCGTGAAAGTATTGTGGACGCACTACACTGAGGAAGAGGTTACTTGGGAAATGGAAGCTGAAGTCCGTAAGACCCTCAGATCCTCGAGGAGTACGAAAAGGTACTAATTTTGAGGACGAAATTTTTCTTTAAGGGGGGTAGATTGTAACACCTCGAAAAAATCTGTACAAAGATCCAAGTACCACCTCAGGCAGAAAATCATAAGGACCGTATTCTTTAGAAATTTAGGGGAAAATTAATTAAGTACTAAACTAAATTAGTCAGTGGATTTAGCCTGAACCATCATTTACACCAATGGCAAGACCCAAAACCATCAAAATCGCTAACTCAACACTACTTGAAACCTAGGAGAAATCCCATGAGCTTGTCGTTCTCAGGAATACATTAAAACTCCGTATCAGACCTGGACCGCACGTCGAAATTCTGATGACCGTAAAACTATAGGGTTATATCCGTCCTACTGGGCTTGACAACCATCGCGGGAATCGAGCCCAGATAATATTGAGAAACGCACAACTTGAGCCATGAACGAAGTGTGTGAGAAACGCAAATATCTTTAGAAAATGTACTAAAACTTAAGTGAATTGGGCTATTCTCTTATGCGCGAAATTGAGGATTTCAGACCGTCAGTTCCTGACCAAACTTCACCCATGGAAAGGGGAAATTTCGCTGCACGAATTTGTATACTTGTTATCATGCTTCAAACTTGAAAACTGGGCTCACAAAATTCTCGATCACCGAATCCGATGCCGACAGCCTCCATAGTACCCCATTCTTGGCTTCCAGCGTGCATACGCTAGATTTCGATCCTGGGATCCTACAAGAAGGATTTTTCAACGTACATTTGACTCATAAGAAGCATAACCACAAGTTTACCCAAATCATAAAGGCAACATCATCATCACATATTCACTAATATAAATATTTGAATACAATGCTGAAAGGGAAATACATATATCAAAAATCAAAGCTCCAGAAGTCAGCTACATGCTCTAAGCTCCATGCTGCTGCAAGCTAATGCCACCTGCACGCATCTATTATGCATAAGCTTATAGAAAGCTTAAAGGGTGGTGAAAGTGTGTGTACAAGATAAGTGCCAAGTATTCAATACAGTGCCTTAATCATACAATATCAAAATTACGAGCAAGATCATGAATCATACGATATCAGAGTAAGCAGAAATACTACAAGTCTATAAATCATACAATGTTACTATATGCAATACAGATCAGTTATGCAGACGAGGTGTCATAGAGAGTCAAATATTAGATGCCGAGGGTACAATGCAATATGTAAATCCTACTAAGTCTATCTAAGCTATATAAGTACAGAAACATAGCAACCCAAAATACCATATGCCTGCGGATGTAATGTAATATGCGATACAAATGAAATGACTAAGCTAGAGTGTGAAGTCGGGATGATAGTACGTAGTATCGCAGGATATGGGGTCCATCACAAGGGACTTCTATCTAAACCAGTCTCATACCTAAATTTGGATAATCAAACTCAATGTGGTAAACTCCTGATATCAAGTTAGTCACGCGCCCTAATCGAAATCCTGGCTATTGTGAAGGTACACGTAACAAATAGTTACACACCACCAGCCCGAGTGGATAGTGAATGAATGCATAAATGAGTATGCAACTCCTGCTCAATAAGTCCACATATCAGTACTGTGTATCTCTGGGATCATCATCGGGGTCTAGCACACTCCAAATTGGTTACCGCCCCTGCAGGTTGCTTAGTCCAGCGAGTGAAAAAGACCTCCTTACCCGCTTGCCAGCAGTATACCAATGCCTATCTGGCTCGTCGATAGTAGACCCATTTAGGAGCTGGTCAAATTCAGCCTAGCTATGCCTACTCCCTCAAGCGGGTAAGGCCACACCCTCTCCCAACCGACCACGACACAGTGTGAGACGCGACTTACTGGTATACGACCCTCATACACTCATATATTTCCACTCGGTTTCGACGTAGGGGCATCCTCTAATACCAAGAGGGTTTAGAGATTTTCACTCAGGGCCATCTATGGTAGCCCGATGTTAATAACATATTTTTGGTGTCCCATCTGGCCATATATGATATGCCTGTAGAGGCTACGATCCTTATGTCACTAGGGCGTACAGTAATCACAACACACAATGACAGATGCATGAATCATACAATCCAGTAATGCATCAATCTTGCGCATATCATGCACTTATGTGAGACAATTTCCGCCTATCTAGGAGTCTCATAACAACCTGCCCAATGACATATGCAATGGTCAACCACATCTAATAACAAATATGCAGATGATACGTATGGGCATGTATCATGATGCTATGCTGTCACATACTCATAATCGGTATCAATAACTGGCATTGACAATTAACCTCAACAATGTGGACATTTAGCCAACATTGCCCCCAAGGAATGGCCCACATAGAGCCTAACATATAGTGGACCCATGACCTCACACAAGGGCCAAATATAAAGCACCATAGACCTCACTCAAGAGCTTAATATACATCACAATGAGCTATTTACATGGGCCTAACATACATCACAATGGGCTCCATCGCCTGCCCTCAAATGCATCACAATGAGCCTCATCACATATGCCTCATATACATCACATTAGGCCTTAAACACGGGCCAAATGCATATCTCAATAGGCCTCAAATATGGGCCACATATACATCACATTGGGCCTTAAACATGGCTCGAATACACATCACAATGGGCCTCAACTACGGCCGCATATACATCATATGGGTCTCGACAATCGACCTCGGCAATCGAAATCGGCCCCGACAATTGGAATAAGAATCGGCCTCGACAATCGAAATTGGCTTCAATAATCGAAATCGTATCGGCTTCGATAATCAAAATCAGCCTTGATAATTAGAATCGACAATGTTGATTCGGAATCGACAATCGACCTCGACTAACGGAATCGGCCTCGTCAATCGGACTCGGCCTCGACAATCGGAATCGACAATCGGGATTGGCCTCGACAATCGGTCTCGACATATGGAGCCGGCCTCGGTGAGAATGGGCCTAACAAGGCCTAAGGTAAGGTCACAATGTGGACATTCAACCAACATTACTCCCAAGGAGTGGCCCACATAGGGTTAAACATATACTGGGCGCATGGCCTCACATAAGGGCCTACATCGCGATGGGTCACATTCATGGGCCTCTCATACATCAGGTGGGCTGCATCATATGGGCCACATATACATCACAATGGGCCTCTAACGCGGGCTTAATATACATCAAAAGGGCTCCATCC